>NW_027489104.1:0-105912 GCF_050948215.1 Halictus rubicundus | reverse complement strand
CTATCCTCTATCCTATCCTATCCTCTATCCTATCCTATCCTCTATCCTATCCTATCTTCTATCCTATCCTCTTTCCTATCCTATCCTCTATCCTATCCTATCCTATCCTATCCTATCCTCTATCCTATCCAATCCTCTATCATATCCTATCCTCTATCCTATCCAATCCTCTATCATATCCTATCCTCTATCCTATCCTATCCTCTACCCTATCCTATCCTCTATCCTATCCTATCCTCTAGCCTATCCTATCATCTATCCTATCCTCTCCTCTATCCTATCCTATCCTCTATCCTACCCTATCCTATATCCTATCCTATCCTCTATCCTATCCTATCCTCTATCCTATCCTAACCTCTATCCTATCCTATGCTTTATCCTATGCTATCCTGTATCCTATCCAAATTCTACCCTATCCTCTATCCTATCCAATCCTCTATCCTATCCTATCCTCTATCCTATCCAATCCTATCCTCTATCCTATCCTATCTTCTATCCTATCCTATCCTCCACCCTATAATATCCTCTATCCTATCCCATTCTCTATCCTATCCTGTACTGTATCCTATGCTATCCTGTATCCTATCCAAATTCTACCCTACGCTCTATCCTATCCTATCCTCTATCCTATCCTATCCTCTATCCTATCCTATCGTCTATCCTATCCTCTCCTCTATCCTATCCTATCTTCTATCCTATCCTGTCCTCTATCCTATCCTATCCTCTATCCTATCCTACCCTCTATCCTATCCTATCCTCTATCCTATCCTATCCTCTATCCTATCCTATGCTCTATCCTATGCTATCCTGTATCCTATCCAAATTCTACCCTACCCTCTATCCTATCCAATCCTCTATCCTATCCTATTCTCTATCCTATCCTATCCTCTACCCTATCCTATCCTCTATCCTATCCTATCCTCTATCCTATCCTATCCTCTATCCTATCCAATCCTCTATCCTATCCTATCCTCTATCCTATCCTCTCCTCTATCCTATCCTATCCTCTATAATATCCTATCCTCTATCCTATCCTCTATCTTATCCTATCCTCTATCCTATCCTATCCTCTATCCTATCCTATTCTCTATCCTATGTTATCATCTACCCTATTCTATCCTCTATCTTATCCTATCCTCTATCCTATCCTATCCTCTATCCTATCCTATCCTCTATCCTATCCTATCCTCTATCCTATCCTATCCTCTATCCTATCCTATCCTCTATCCTATCCTATCCTCTATCTTATCCTATCCTCTATCCTATCCTATCCTATTCTCTATCCTATCCTATCCTCTACCCTATCCCATCCTCTATCCTATCCTATTCTCTATCCTATCCTATCCTCTATCCTATCCTCTATCCTATCCTATCCTCTATCCTATCCTATGCTCTATCCTATCCTATAATCTATCCTATCCTCTCCTCTATCCTATCCTATCCTATCCTCTATCCTATCCTATCCTCTATCCTATCCTATCCTCTATCCTATCCTATCCTCTATCCTATCCTATCCTCTATCCTATCCTATCCTCTATCCTATCCTTTCCTCTATCCTATCCTATCCTCTATCCTATCCTTTATCCTATCCTATCCTCTATCCTATCCTATCCTCTATCCTACCCTACCCTCTATCCTATCCTATCCTCTATAATATCCTATCCTCTATCCTATCCTATCCTCTATACTATCCTAACCTCTATCCTATCCTATCCTCTATCCTATCCTATCCTCTATCCTATCCTATCCTCTATCCTATCCTATCCTCTATCCTATCCTATCCTCTATCCTATCCTATCCTCTATCCTATCCTATCCTCTATCCTATCCTATCCTCTATCCTATTCTATCCTGTATCCTATCCAAATTCTACCCTACCCTCTATCCTATCCAATCCTCTATCCTATCCTATCCTCTATACTATCCTAACCTCTATCCTATCCTATCCTCTATCCTATCCTATCCTCTATCCTATCCTATCCTCTATCCTATCCTATGCTCTATCCTATGCTATCCTGTATCCTATCCAAATTCTACCCTACCCTCTATCCTATCCAATCCTCTATCCTATCCTATTCTCTATCCTATCCTATTCTCTATCCTATCCTATCCTCTGCCCTATCCTATCCTCTATCCTATCCTATCCTCTATCCTATCCTATCCTCTATCCTATCCTATCCTCTATCCTATCCTATGCTCTATCCTATCCTATCCTCTATCCTATCCTCTCCTCTATCCTATCCTATCCTCTATCCTATCCTATCCTCTATCCTATCCTATCCTCCATCCTATCCTATCCCCTATCTTATCCTATCCTCTATCCTATCCTATCCTCTATCCTATCCTATTCTCTATCCTATCCTATCCTCTATCCTATCCTATCCTATCCTATCCTATCCTCTATCCTATCCAATCCTCTATCATATCCTATCCTCTATCCTATCCTATCCTCTATCCTATCCTATAATCTATCCTATCCTCTCCTCTATCCTATCCTATCCTCTATCCTATCCTATCCTCTATCCTATCCTATCCTCTATCCTATCCTATCCTCTATCCTATCCTATCCTCTATCCTATCCTATCCTCTATCCTATCTTATCCTCTATCCTATCCTTTATCCTATCCTATCCTCTATCCTATCCTATCCTCTATCCTACCCTACCCTCTATCCTATCCTATCCTCTATAATATCCTATCCTCTATCCTATCCTATCCTCTATACTATCCTAACCTCTATCCTATCCTATCCTGTATCCTATCCTATCCTCTATCCTATCCTATCCTCTATCCTATCCTATCCTCTATCCTATCCTATCCTCTATCCTATCCTATCCTCTATCCTATCCTATCCTCTATCCTATCCTATCCTCTATCCTATCCTATCCTCTATCCTATCCTATCCTCTATCCTATCCTATCCTCTATCCTATCCTATCCTCTATCCTATCCTATCCTGTATCCTATCCAAATTCTACCCTACCCTCTATCCTATCCAATCCTCTATCCTATCCTATCCTCTATACTATCCTAACCTCTATCCTATCCTATCCTCTATCCTATCCTATCCTCTATCCTATCCTATCCTCTATCCTATCCTATGCTCTATTCTATGCTATCCTGTATCCTATCCAAATTCTACCCTACCCTCTATCCTATCCAATGCTCTATCCTATCCTATTCTCTATCCTATCCTATCCTCTACCCTATCCTATCCTCTATCCTATCCTATCCTCTATCCTATAATATCCTCTATCCTATCCTATCCTCTATCCTATCCTATCCTCTATCCTATCCTCTCCTCTATCCTATCCTATCCTCTATCCTATCCTATCCTCTATCCTATCCTATCCTCTATCCTATCCTCTATCTTATCCTATCCTCTATCCTATCCTATCCTCTATCCTATCCTATTCTCTATCCTATGTTATCATCTACCCTATCCTATCCTCTATCTTATCCTATCCTCTAATCTATCCTATCCTCTATCCTATCCTATCCTCTATCCTATCCTATCCTCTATCCTATCCTATCCTCTATCCTATCCTATCCTCTATCCTATCCTATCCTCTATCCTATCC
The DNA here is from genome assembly GCF_050948215.1 of Halictus rubicundus. NCBI lineage: Eukaryota > Metazoa > Arthropoda > Insecta > Hymenoptera > Halictidae > Halictus > Halictus rubicundus. Next base: position 102,334 of record NW_027489104.1, on the reverse strand, counting down.
TATCCTCTATCCTATCCTATCCTCTATCCTATCCTATCCTCTATCCTATCCTATCCTCTATCCTATCCTATCCTGTATCCTATCCAAATTCTACCCTACCCTCTATCCTATCCAATCCTCTATCCTATCCTATCCTCTATACTATCCTAACCTCTATCCTATCCTATCCTCTATCCTATCCTATCCTCTATCCTATCCTATCCTCTATCCTATCCTATCCTCTATCCTATCCTCTATCCTATCCTCTCCTCTATCCTATCCTATCCTCTATCCTATCCTATCCACTATCCTATCCTATCCTCTATCCTATCCTCTATCTTATCCTATCCTCTATCCTATCCTATCCTCTATCCTATCCTATTCTCTATCCTATGTTATCATCTACCCTATCCTATCCTCTATCTTATCCTATCCTCTATTCTATCCTATCCTCTATCCTATCCTATCCTCTATCCTATCCTATCCTCTATCCTATCCTATCCTCTATCCTATCCTATCCTCTATCCTATCCTATCCTGTATCCTATCCAAATTCTACCCTACCCTCTATCCTATCCAATCCTCTATCCTATCCTATCCTCTATACTATCCTAACCTCTATCCTATCCTATCCTCTATCCTATCCTATCCTCTATCCTATCCTATCCTCTATCCTATCCTATGCTCTATTCTATGCTATCCTGTATCCTATCCAAATTCTACCCTACCCTCTATCCTATCCAATCCTCTATCCTATCCTATCCTCTATACTATCCTAACCTCTATCCTATCCTATCCTCTATCCTATCCTATCCTATCCTCTATCCTATCCTATCCTCTATCCTATCCTCTATCCTATCCTCTCCTCTATCCTATCCTATCCTCTATCCTATCCTATCCTCTATCCTATCCTATCCTCTATCCTATCCTCTATCTTAACCTATCCTCTATCCTATCCTATCCTCTATCCTATCCTATTCTCTATCCTATGTTATCATCTACCCTATCCTATCCTCTATCTTATCCTATCCTCTATTCTATCCTATCCTCTATCCTATCCTATCCTCTATCCTATCCTATCCTCTATCCTATCCTATCCTCTATCCTATCCTATCCTCTATCCTATCCTATCCTCTATCTTATCCTATCCTCTATCCTATCCTATCCTATTCTCTATCCTATCCTATCCTCTACCCTATCCCATCCTCTATCCTATCCTATTCTCTATCCTATCCTATCCTCTATAATATCCTATCCTCTATCCTATCCTATCCTCTATCCTATCCTCTATCTTATCCTATCCTCTATCCTATCCTATCCTCTATCCTATCCTACTCTCTATCCTATGTTATCATCTACCCTATCCTATGCTCTATCCTATGCTATCCTGTATCCTATCCAAATTCTACCCTACCCTCTATCCTATCCAATCCTCTATCCTATCCTATCCTCTATACTATCCTAACCTCTATCCTATCCTATCCTCTATCCTATCCTATCCTCTATCCTATCCTATCCTCTATCCTATCCTATGCTCTATTCTATGCTATCCTGTATCCTATCCAAATTCTACCCTACCCTCTATCCTATCCAATCCTCTATCCTATCCTATCCTCTATACTATCCTAACCTCTATCCTATCCTATCCTCTATCCTATCCTATCCTATCCTCTATCCTATCCTATCCTCTATCCTATCCTCTATCCTATCCTCTCCTCTATCCTATCCTATCCTCTATCCTATCCTATCCTCTATCCTATCCTATCCTCTATCCTATCCTCTATCTTAACCTATCCTCTACCCTATCCCATCCTCTATCCTATCCTATTCTCTATCCTATGTTATCATCTACCCTATCCTATCCTCTATCTTATCCTATCCTCTATTCTATCCTATCCTCTATCCTATCCTATCCTCTATCCTATCCTATCCTCTATCCTATCCCATCCTCTATCCTATCCTATCCTCTATCCTATCCTATCCTCTATCTTATCCTATCCTCTATCCTATCCTATCCTATTCTCTATCCTATCCTATCCTCTACCCTATCCCATCCTCTATCCTATCCTATTCTCTATCCTATCCTATCCTCTATAATATCCTATCCTCTATCCTATCCTATCCTCTATCCTATCCTCTATCTTATCCTATCCTCTATCCTATCCTATCCTCTATCCTATCCTATCCTCTATCCTATCCTATCCTCTATCCTATCCTCTATCTTATCCTATCCTCTATCCTATCCTATCCTCTATCCTATCCTATTCTCTATCCTTTGTTATCATCTACCCTATCCTATCCTCTATCTTATCCTATCCTCTAATCTATCCTATCCTCTATCCTATCCTATCCTCTATCCTATCCTATCCTCTATCCTATTCTATCCTCTATCCTATCCTATCCTCTATCCTATCCTATCCTCTATCCTATCCTATCCTCCATCCTATCCTATCCTATCCTCTATCCTATCCTATCCTCTATCCTATCCTATCCTCCATCCTATCCTATCCTCTATCCTATCCTATCCTCTATCCTATCCTATAATCTATCCTATCCTCTCCTCTATCCTATCCTATCCTCTATCCTATCCTATCCTCTATCCTATCCTATCCTCTATCCTATCCTATCCTCTATCCTATCCTATCCTCTATCCTATCCTATCCTCTATCCTATCCTATCCTCTATCCTATCCTATCCTCTATCCTATCCTATCCTCTATCCTATCCTATCCTCTATCCTATCCTTTATCCTATCCTATCCTCTATCCTATCCTATCCTCTATCCTATCCAATCCTCTACCCTATAATATCCTCTATCCTATCCTATTCTCTATCCTATCCTGTACTCTATCCTATGCTATCCTGTATCCTATCCAAATTCTACCCTACCCTCTATCCTATCCAATCCTCTATCCTATCCTATCCTCTATACTATCCTAACCTCTATCCTATCCTATCCTCTATCCTATCCTATCCTCTATCCTATCCTATCCTCTATCCTATCCTATGCTCTATTCTATGCTATCCTGTATCCTATCCAAATTCTACCCTACCCTCTATCCTATCCAATCCTCTATCCTATCCTATCCTCTATACTATCCTAACCTCTATCCTATCCTATCCTCTATCCTATCCTATCCTATCCTCTATCCTATCCTATCCTCTATCCTATCCTCTATCCTATCCTCTCCTCTATCCTATCCTATCCTCTATCCTATCCTATCCTCTATCCTATCCTATCCTCTATCCTATCCTCTATCTTAACCTATCCTCTATCCTATCCTATCCTCTATCCTATCCTATTCTCTATCCTATGTTATCATCTACCCTATCCTATCCTCTATCTTATCCTATCCTCTATTCTATCCTATCCTCTATCCTATCCTATCCTCTATCCTATCCTATCCTCTATCCTATCCTATCCTCTATCCTATCCTATCCTCTATCCTATCCTATCCTCTATCTTATCCTATCCTCTATCCTATCCTATCCTATTCTCTATCCTATCCTATCCTCTACCCTATCCCATCCTCTATCCTATCCTATTCTCTATCCTATCCTATCCTCTATAATATCCTATCCTCTATCCTATCCTATCCTCTATCCTATCCTCTATCTTATCCTATCCTCTATCCTATCCTATCCTCTATCCTATCCTATTCTCTATCCTATGTTATCATCTACCCTATCCTATGCTCTATCCTATGCTATCCTGTATCCTATCCAAATTCTACCCTACCCTCTATCCTATCCAATCCTCTATCCTATCCTATCCTCTATACTATCCTAACCTCTATCCTATCCTATCCTCTATCCTATCCTATCCTCTATCCTATCCTATCCTCTATCCTATCCTATGCTCTATTCTATGCTATCCTGTATCCTATCCAAATTCTACCCTACCCTCTATCCTATCCAATCCTCTATCCTATCCTATCCTCTATACTATCCTAACCTCTATCCTATCCTATCCTCTATCCTATCCTATCCTATCCTCTATCCTATCCTATCCTCTATCCTATCCTCTATCCTATCCTCTCCTCTATCCTATCCTATCCTCTATCCTATCCTATCCTCTATCCTATCCTATCCTCTATCCTATCCTCTATCTTAACCTATCCTCTACCCTATCCCATCCTCTATCCTATCCTATTCTCTATCCTATGTTATCATCTACCCTATCCTATCCTCTATCTTATCCTATCCTCTATTCTATCCTATCCTCTATCCTATCCTATCCTCTATCCTATCCTATCCTCTATCCTATCCTATCCTCTATCCTATCCTATCCTCTATCCTATCCTATCCTCTATCTTATCCTATCCTCTATCCTATCCTATCCTATTCTCTATCCTATCCTATCCTCTACCCTATCCCATCCTCTATCCTATCCTATTCTCTATCCTATCCTATCCTCTATAATATCCTATCCTCTATCCTATCCTATCCTCTATCCTATCCTCTATCTTATCCTATCCTCTATCCTATCCTATCCTCTATCCTATCCTATCCTCTATCCTATCCTATCCTCTATCCTATCCTCTATCTTATCCTATCCTCTATCCTATCCTATCCTCTATCCTATCCTATTCTCTATCCTTTGTTATCATCTACCCTATCCTATCCTCTATCTTATCCTATCCTCTAATCTATCCTATCCTCTATCCTATCCTATCCTCTATCCTATCCTATCCTCTATCCTATTCTATCCTCTATCCTATCCTATCCTCTATCCTATCCTATCCTCTATCCTATCCTATCCTCCATCCTATCCTATCCTATCCTCTATCCTATCCTATCCTCTATCCTATCCTATCCTCCATCCTATCCTATCCTCTATCCTATCCTATCCTCTATCCTATCCTATAATCTATCCTATCCTCTCCTCTATCCTATCCTATCCTCTATCCTATCCTATCCTCTATCCTATCCTATCCTCTATCCTATCCTATCCTCTATCCTATCCTATCCTGTATCCTATCCAATCCTCTATCCTATCCTATCATCTATCATCAATCCTATCCTTTCCTCTATCCTATCCTATCCTCTATCCTATCCTATCCTCTATCCTATCCTATCGTCTATCCTATCCTATCCTCTATCCTTTTCCTATCATCTATCATCAATCCTATCCTTTCCTGTATCCTATCCAATCCTCTATCCTGTCCTGTCCTCTATCCTATCCAATCCTCTATCCTATCAAATCCCTATCCTATCCTCTATACTATCCTATCCTCTGTCCTATCTAATCCTCTATCCTATCGTATCCTCTATCCTATCCTATCCTCTATCCTATCCTATCCTCTATCCTATCCTATCATCTATCCTATCCTATCCTCTATCCTATCCTGTCCTCTATCCTATCCTATCCTCTATCCTATCCTATCCTCTATCCTATCCTATCCTATCCTCTATCCTATCAAATCCCCTATCCTATCCTCTGCCCTATCCTATCCTCTATCCTATCCTATCCACTACCCTATCCTATCCTCTATCCTATCCTATCCTCTATCCTATTATATCCTCTATCCTATCCTCTATCCTATCGTATCCTCTATCCTATCCTATCCTCTATCCTACGCTATCCTCTATCCTATCCTATCCTCTATCCTATCCTATCCTCTATCCTATCCTATCCTCTATCCTATCCTATCCTCTATCCTATCCTACCGTCTATCCTATCCTCTATCCTATCCTATCCTCTATCCTACGCTATCCTCTATCCTATCCTATCCTCTATCCTATCCTATCCTCTATCCTATCCTATCTTCTATCCTATCCTATCCTCTATCCTATCGTATCCTCTATCCTATCCTATCCTCTATCCTACGCTATCCTCTATCCAATCCTATCCTCTATCCTACCCTATCCTGTATCCTATCCTATCTTCTATCCTATCCTATCCTCTATCCTATCCTATCCTCTATCCTATCCTCTATCCTATCCTATCCTCTATCCTATTCTATCCTCTATCCTATCCTATCCTCTATCCTATCCTATCCTCTATCCTATCAAATCCCCTATCCTATCCTCTGCCCTATCCTATCCTCTATCCTATCCTATCCGCTATCCTATCCTATCCTCTATCCTATCCTATCCTCTATCCTATTATATCCTCTATCCTATCCTCTATCCTATCCTATCCTCTATCATCTCCTATCTTCTATCCTATCCTATCCACTATCCTATCCTATCCTCTATCCTATCCTCTCCTCTATCCTATCCTATCCTCTATCCTACGCTATCCTCTATCCTATCCTATCCTCTATCCTATCCTATCCTCTATCCTATCCTATCCTCTATCCTATCCTATCCTCTATCCTATCCTACCGTCTATCCTATCCTCTATCCTATCCTATCCTCTATCCTACGCTATCCTCTATCCTATCCTATCCTCTATCCTATCCTATCCTCTATCCTATCCTATCTTCTATCCTATCCTATCCTCTATCCTATCGTATCCTCTATCCTATCCTATCCTCTACCCTACGCTATCCTCTATCCAATCCTATCCTCTATCCTACCCTATCCTGTATCCTATCCTATCTTCTATCCTATCCTATCCTCTATCCTATCCTATCCTCTATCCTATCCTCTATCCTATCCTATCCTCTATCCTATTCTATCCTCTATCCTATCCTATCCTCTATCCTATCCTATCCTCTATCCTATCAAATCCCCTATCCTATCCTCTGCCCTATCCAATCCTCTATCCTATCCTATTCTCTATCCTATCCTATCCTCTATACTATCCTATCCTCTATCCTATCCTATCCTCAATCCTATCCTATTCTCTATCCTATCCTATCCTCTATACTATCCTATCGTCTGTCCTATCCTATCCTCAATCCTATCCTATCCTCTATCCGATCCTATCCTCTATCCTATCCTATCCTCTATCGTCTCCTATCCTCTATGCTATCCTATCCTCTATCCTATCCTGATCTCTAACCTATCCTATCCTCTATCCTATCCAATCTCCTATCCTATCCTCTAACCTATCCTATCCTCTATCCTATCCAATCACCTATCCCATCCTCTATCATATCCAATCACCTATCCTATCCTCTATTCAATCCTATACTCTATCCTAACCTATCCTCTATAATATCCTATCCTCTATCCTATCCTATAATCTATCCTATCCTATCCTCTATCCTATCCTATCCTCTATCCGATCCTATCCTCTATCCTATCCTATCTTCTATCGTCTCCTATCCTCTATGCTATCTTATCCTCTATCCTATTCTATACTCTATCCGATCCTATCCTCTATCCTATCCTATCCTCTATCGTCTCGTATCCTCTATGCTATCCTATCCTCTATCCTATCCTATTCTCTATCCGATCCTATCCTCTATCCTTTCCAATCTCCTATCCTATCCTCTATCCTATCCAATCCTATCCTTTCCTATCCTCTATCCTATCCTATCCTATCCACTATCCTATCCTATCCTCTATCCTATCCTATCCTCTATCCTATCCTATCCTCTATCCTAACCTCAATCCTATCCTATCCTCTATCCTATCCTATCCTCAAACCCATCCTATCCTCTATCCTATCCTATCCTCTATCCTATCCTGTACTATATCCTATCCTATCCTATCCAATCCCCTATTCTATCCTCTATTCGATCTTATCCTCTATCCTATCCTATCCTATCCTCTATCCTATCCTATCCTCTATCCTATCCTATCCTCTATCCTATCCTATCCTCTATCCTATCCCATCCTCTATCCTATCATATCCTCTATCCTATCCTATCCTCTATCCTATCCTATCCTCTATCCTATCCTATCCTCTATCCTATCCTGTCCTCTATCCTATCCTATCCTCTATCCTATCCTATCCTGTATCCTATCCTATCGTCTATCCTATCCTATCCTCTATCCTATCCTATCCTCTATCCTATATTATCCTCTATACTATCCTATCCTCTATACTATCCTATCCTCTATCCTATCCTATCCTCTATCCTATCCTATCCTCTATAATATCGTATCCTCTATCCTATCCTATCCTCTGTAATATCGTATCATCTATCCTATCCTATCCTCTATAATATCGTATCCACTATCCTATCCTATCCTCTATGATATCGTATCCTCTATCATATCCTATCCTCTTTTCTTTAATATCATCTATCCTATCCTATTCTCTATCCTATCCTATCCTCTATCCTATTCCATCAACTATCCTATCCAATTCCCTATCCTATCCTCTATCCTATCCTATCCTCTATCCTATCCTATCCTCTATCGTATCCTATCCTCTATCCTATCCAATCCTATATCCTATCCTATCCTCTATCGTCTCCTGTCCTCTCTCCTATCCAATCTCCTATCCTATCCTCAATCCTATCCTATCCACTATCCTATCCTATCCAATCCTCTGTCCTATCCTCTATTATATTGTCTATCCTATCCTATCCTCTATTATATTGTCGATCATATCCTATCCTCTATCCTATTCTCTATCCTATCCTATCCTCTATCCTATACTCTATCGTATCCTATCCTCTATCGTATCCTATCCTCTATCCTATAATATCCCATATAATATCCAATCCTCTATCCTATCCTCTATCCTATCCGCTATCCTATCCTATCCTCTATCCTATCCAATTTCCTATCCTATCCTCTAACCTATCCTATCCTCTATCCTATCCAATCACCTATCCCATCCTCTATCATATCCAATCACCTATCCTATCCTCTATTCAATCCTATACTCTATCCTATCCTATCCTCTATTCAATCCTATACTCTATCCTATCCTATCCTCTATAATATCCTATCCTCTATCCTATCCTATAATCTATCCTATCCTATCCTCTATCCTATCCTATCCTCTATCCTATCCTATCCTCTATCCTATCCTATAATCTATCCTATCCTATCCTCTATCCTATCCTATCCTCTATCCTATCCTATCCTCTATCCTATCCTATCCTCTATCCTATTCTATCCTCTATCCTATCCTATCCTCTATCCTATCCTATCCTCTATCCTATCCTATCCTCTATCCTATCCTATCCTCTATCCTATCCTGTCCTCTATCCTATTCTATACTCCATCCTATCCTATCCGCTATCCTATCCTATCCTCTATCCTATCCTATCCTCTATCCTATACTCTATCGTATCCTATCCTCTATCCTATCCTATCTTCTATCGTCTCCTATCCTCTATGCTATCTTATCCTCTATCCTATTCTATACTCTATCCGATCCTATCCTCTATTCTATCCTATCCTCTATCGTCTCCTATCCTCTATGCTATCCTATCCTCTGTCCTATCCTATTCTCTATCCGATCCTATCCTCTATCATATCCTATCCTCTATCCTATCCTATCCTCTATCCTATCCTATCCTCTATCCTATATTATCCTCCATCCTATCCTATCCTCTATACTATCCTATCCTCTATCCTATTCTATCTTCTATCCTATCGTATCCTCTATCCTATCCTATCCTCTATCCTATAATCTATCCTCAATCCTATCCTCTATCGTATCCTATCCTATCCTCTATCCTATACTCAATCGTATCCTATCCTCTATCCTATCCTATCCTCTATCCTATACTATCCTATATCCTATCGTATCCTATCCTATCCTCTATCCGATGCTATCCTCTATCCTATCCTATCTTCTATCGTCTCCTATCCTCTATCCTATCCTATCCTCTACCCTATCCTATCCTCTATAATATCGTATCCTCTATCGTCTCCTGTCCTCAATCCTATCCAATCCCCTATCCTATCCTCTATCGTCTCCTATCCTCTATCCTATCCAATACCCTATCCGATCCTCTCTCCTATTATAACCCCTATCCTATCCTATCCTCAATCCAATTCTATACTCTATCCTATCCTATCCGCTATCCTATCCTATCCTCTATCCTATCCTATCCTCAATCCTATCCTATCCTCTATCCTATCCTATCCTCTATCCTATTCTATACTCTATCCTATCCTATCCTCTATCCTATCCAATCCCCTATCCTATCCTCTATCGTCTCCTATCCTCTATCCTATCCTATCCTCTATCCTATTCTATACTCTATCCTATCCTATCCTCCATCCTATCCTATCCTATCCTATCCTCTATCCTATTCTATACTCTATCCTATCCTATCCGCTATCCTATCCTAGGCTATTCTCTATCCTATCCGCTATCCTATCCTAGCCTATCCTCTATCCTATCCTATCCTCTATCCTATCCTATCCTCTGTCCTATGCAATCCCCTATCCTATCTTCTATCCAATTCGATCCTCTATTCTATCCAATCCCCTATCGCATCCTCTATCCTATCCTATACTCTATTCTATCCAATCCTCTATCCTATCCTATCCTATCCTCTAACCTATCCTATCCCCTATCCTATCCTATCCTCTATTCGATCCTATCCTCCATTCTATCATATCCTCTATAATATCGTATCCTCCATCCTATCCTGTCCTCTATCCTATCCAATCCTATATCCTATCATCTATCCTATCCTATTCTCTATCCTATCCTATCCTCTATCCTATTCCATCAACTATCCTATCCAATTCCCTATCCTATCCTCTATCCTATCCTATCCTCTATCCTATCCTATCCTCTATCGTATCCTATCCTCTATCCTATCCAATCCTATATCCTATCCTAACCTCTATCGTCTCCTATCCTCTATCCCATCCAATCCCCTATCCGATCGTCTATACTATCCTATCCTCTATCCTATCCTATCCTCAATCCTATCCTATCCTCTATCCTATCCAATCCACTATGCTATCCTATCCTCTATCCTCTCTTATCCTCTGTCCCATAAAATCCCCTATCCTATCCTCTATCCTATCCTATCCTATCCTCTATCCTATTATATCCTCTATCCTATCCTATCCTCTATCCTATCCTATCCTCTATCCTATCCTATCCTCTATCCTATCCTATCCTCTATCCTATCCTATCCTCTATCCTATCCTATCCTCTATCCTATCCTATCCTCTATCCTATCCTATCCTCTATCCTATCCTATCCTCTATCCTATCCTATCCTCTATCCTATCCTATCCTCTATCCTATCCTATCCTATCCTCTATCCTATCCTATCCTCTATCCTATCCTATCCTCTATCCTATCCTATCCTCTATCCTATCCTATCCTCTATCCTATATTATACTCTATACTATCCTATCCTCTATAATATCGTATCCTCTATACTATCCTATCCTCTATCCTATCCTATTCTCTATCCTATCCTATCCTCTATAATATCGTATCCTCTATCCTATCCTATCCTCTATAATATCGTATCCTCTATCATATCCTATCCTCTTTTCTTTAATATCATCTATCCTATCCTATTCTCTATCCTATCCTATCCTCTATCCTATTCCATCAACTATCCTATCCAATTCCCTATCCTATCCTCTATCCTATCCTATCCTCTATCCTATCCTATCCTCTATCCTATCCTATCCTCTATCCTATCCTATATTATCCTCTATCCTATCCTATCCTCTATACTATCCTATCCTCTATCCTATTCTATCTTCTATCCTATCGTATCCTCTATCCTATCCTATCCTCTATCCTATAATCTATCCTCAATCCTATCCTCTATCGTATCCTATCCTCTATAATATCGTATCCTCTCTCCTATCCTATCCTCTATCCTATTCTATACTCCATCCTATCCTATCCGCTATCCTATCCTATCCTCTATCCTATCCTATCCTCTATCCTATACTCAATCGTATCCTATCCTCTATCCTATCCTATCCTCTATCCTATACTATCCTATATCCTATCGCATCCTATCCTATCCTCTATCCGATCCTATCCTCTATCCTATCCTATCTTCTATCGTCTCCTATCCTCTATCCTATCCTATCCTCTATCCTATACTATCCTATATCCTATCCTATCCTATATCCTATATCCTATCCTATCCTATCCTATCCTCTATCCGATCCTATCCTCTATCCTATCCTATCTTCTATAGTCTCCTATCCTCTATGCTATCTTATCCTCTATCCTATTCTATACTCTATCCGATCCTATCCTCTATCCTATCCTATCCTCTATCGTCCCCTATCCTCTATACTATCCTATCCTCTATCCTATTCTATCTTCTATCCTATCGTATCCTCTATCCTATCCTATCCTCTATCCTATAATCTATCCTCAATCCTATCCTCTATCGTATCCTATCCTCTATAATATCGGATCCTCTCTCCTATCCTATCCTCTATCCTATTCTATACTCCATCCTATCCTATCCGCTATCCTATCCTATCCTGTATCCTATCCTATCCTCTATCCTATACTCAATCGTCTCCTATCCTCTATGCTATCTTATCCTCTATCCTATTCTATACTCTATCCGATCCTATCCTCTATCCTATCCTATCCTCTATCGTCTCCTATCCTCTATGCTATCCTATCCTCTGTCCTATCCTATTCTCTATCCGATCCTATCCTCTATCATATCCTATCCTCTATCCTATCCTATCCTCTATCCTATCCTATCCTCTATCTTATATTATCCTCTATCCTATCCTATCCTCTATACTATCCTATCCTCTATCCTATTCTATCTTCTATCCTATCGTATCCTCTATCCTATCCTATCCTCTATCCTATAATCTATCCTCAATCCTATCCTCTATCGTATCCTATCCTCTATAATATCGTATCCTCTCTCCTATCCTATCCTCTATCCTATTCTATACTCCATCCTATCCTATCCGCTATCCTATCCTATCCTCTATCCTATCCTATCCTCTATCCTATACTCAATCGTATCCTATCCTCTATCCTATCCTATCCTCTATCCTATACTATCCTATATCCTATCGTATCCTATCCTATCCTCTATCCGATCCTATCCTCTATCCTATCCTATCTTCTATCGTCTCCTATCCTCTATCCTATCCTATCCTCTACCCTATCCTATCCTCTATAATATCGTATCCTCTATCGTCTCCTGTCCTCTATCCTATCCAATCCCCTATCCTATCCTCTATCGTCTCCTATCCTCTATCCTATCCTATCCTCTATCCTATTCTATACTCTATCCTATCCTATCCTCCATCCTATCCTATCCTATCCTATCCTCTATCCTATTCTATACTCTATCCTATCCTATCCGCTATCCTATCCTAGCCTATCCTCTATCCTATCCGCTATCCTATCCTAGCCTATCCTCTATCCTATCCTATCCTCTATCCTATCCTATCCTCTGTCCTATGCAATCCCCTATCCTATCTTCTATCCAATTCGATCCTCTATTCTATCCAAACCCCTATCGCATCCTCTATCCTATCCTATACTCTATTCTATCCAATCCTCTATCCTATCCTATCCTATCCTCTAACCTATCCTATCCCCTATCCTATCCTATCCTCTATTCGATCCTATCCTCCATTCTATCATATCCTCTATAATATCGTATCCTCCATCCTATCCTGTCCTCTATCCTATCCAATCCTATATCCTATCATCTATCCTATCCTATCCTCAATCCTATCCTATCCTCTATCCTATCCTGTACTCTATCCTATCCTATCCTATCCAATCCCCTATTCTATCCTCTATTCGATCTTATCCTCTATCCTATCCTATCCTCTATAATATCGTATCCTCCATGCTATCCTGCCCTCTATCCTATCCAATCCTATATCCTATCATATATCCTATCTTATCCTCAATCCTATCCTAACCTCTATCGTCTCCTATCCTCTATCCCATCCAATCCCCTATCCGATCCTCTATACTATCGTATCCTCTATCCTATCCTATCCTCAATCCTATCCTATCCTCTATCCTATCCAATCCACTATGCTATCCTATCCTCTATCCTCTCTTATCCTCTGTCCCATAAAATCCCCTATCCTATCCTCTATCCTATCCTATCCTATCCTCTATCCTATTATATCCTCTATCCTATCCTATCCTCTATCCTATCCTATCCTCTATCCTATCCTATCCTCTATCCTATCCTATCCTCTATCCTATCCTATCCTCTATCCTATCCTATCCTCTATCCTATCCTATCCTCTATCCTATCCTATCCTCTATCCTATCCTATCCTCTATCCTATCCTATCCTCCTTCCTATATTATCCTCTATACTATCCTATCCTCTATACTATCCTATCCTCTATCCTATCCTATCCTCTATCCTATCCTATCCTCTATAATATCGTATCCTCTATCCTATCCTATCCTCTGTAATATCGTATCCTCTATCCTATCCTATCCTCTATAATATCGTATCCTCTATCCTATCCTATCCTCTATCCTATCCTATCCTCTATCCTATATTATCCTCTATACTATCCTATCCTCTATACTATCCTATCCTCTATCCTATCCTATTCTCTATCCTATCCTATCCTCTATAATATCGTATCCTCTATCCTATCCTATCCTCTGTAATATCGTATCCTCTATCCTATCCTATCCTCTATAATATCGTATCCTCTATCCTATCCTATCCTCTATAATATCGTATCCTCTATCATATCCTATCCTCTTTTCTTTAATATCATCTATCCTATCCTATTCTCTATCCTATCCTATCCTCTATCCTATTCCATCAACTATCCTATCCAATTCCCTATCCTATCCTCTATCCTATCCTATCCTCTATCCTATCCTATCCTCTATCCTATCCTATCCTCTATCCCATTATTATCCTCTATCCTATCCTATCCTCTATACTATCCTATCCTCTATCCTATCCTATCCTCTATCCTATCCTATCCTCTATCCTATCCTATCCTCTATCCTATCCTATCCTCTTTCCTATATTATCCTCTATACTATCCTATCCTCTATACTATCCTATCCTCTATCCTATCCTATCCTCTATCCTATCCTATCCTCTATCCTATCCTATCCTCTATCCTATCCTATCCTCTATCCTATCCTATCCTCTATCCTATCCTATCCTCTATCCTATCCTATCCTCTTTCCTATATTATCCTCTTTCCTATATTATCCTCTATACTATCCTATCCTCTATACTATCCTATCCTCTATCCTATCCTATCCTCTATCCTATCCTATCCTCTATAATATCGTATCCTCTATCCTATCCTATCCTCTGTAATATCGTATCCTCTATCCTATCCTATCCTCTATAATATCGTATCCTCTATCCTATCCTATCCTCTATCCTATCCTATCCTCTATCCTATATTATCCTCTATACTATCCTATCCTCTATACTATCCTATCCTCTATCCTATCCTATTCTCTATCCTATCCTATCCTCTATAATATCGTATCCTCTATCCTATCCTATCCTCTGTAATATCGTATCCTCTATCCTATCCTATCCTCTATCCTATCCTATCCTCTATCCTATCCTATCCTCTATCCTATCCTATCCTCTATCCTATCCTATCCTCTTTCCTTTATTATCCTCTATACTATCCTATCCTCTATACTATCCTATCCTCTATCCTATCCTATCCTCTATCCTATCCTATCCTCTATCCTATCCTATCCTCTATCCTATCCTATCCTCTATCCTATCCTATCCTCTATCCTATCCTATCCTCTATCCTATACTCAATCGTATCCTATCCTCTATCCTATCCTATCCTCTATCCTATACTATCCTATATCCTATCGCATCCTATCCTATCCTCTATCCGATCCTATCCTCTATCCTATCCTATCTTCTATCGTCTCCTATCCTCTATCCTATCCTATCCTCTATCCTATACTATCCTATATCCTATCCTATCCTATATCCTATATCCTATCCTATCCTATCCTATCCTCTATCCGATCCTATCCTCTATCCTATCCTATCTTCTATAGTCTCCTATCCTCTATGCTATCTTATCCTCTATCCTATTCTATACTCTATCCGATCCTATCCTCTATCCTATCCTATCCTCTATCGTCCCCTATCCTCTATACTATCCTATCCTCTATCCTATTCTATCTTCTATCCTATCGTATCCTCTATCCTATCCTATCCTCTATCCTATAATCTATCCTCAATCCTATCCTCTATCGTATCCTATCCTCTATAATATCGGATCCTCTCTCCTATCCTATCCTCTATCCTATTCTATACTCCATCCTATCCTATCCGCTATCCTATCCTATCCTGTATCCTATCCTATCCTCTATCCTATACTCAATCGTTTCCTATCCTCTATGCTATCTTATCCTCTATCCTATTCTATACTCTATCCGATCCTATCCTCTATCCTATCCTATCCTCTATACTATCCTATCCTCTATCCTATCCTATCCTCTTTCCTATATTATCCTCTATACTATCCTATCCTCTATACTATCCTATCCTCTATCCTATCCTATCCTCTATCCTATCCTATCCTCTATCCTATCCTATCCTCTATCCTATCCTATCCTCTATCCTATCCTATCCTCTATCCTATCCTATCCTCTATCCTATCCTATCCTCTTTCCTATATTATCCTCTTTCCTATATTATCCTCTATACTATCCTATCCTCTATACTATCCTATCCTCTATCCTATCCTATCCTCTATCCTATCCTATCCTCTATAATATCGTATCCTCTATCCTATCCTATCCTCTGTAATATCGTATCCTCTATCCTATCCTATCCTCTATAATATCGTATCCTCTATCCTATCCTATCCTCTATCCTATCCTATCCTCTATCCTATATTATCCTCTATACTATCCTATCCTCTATACTATCCTATCCTCTATCCTATCCTATTCTCTATCCTATCCTATCCTCTATAATATCGTATCCTCTATCCTATCCTATCCTCTGTAATATCGTATCCTCTATCCTATCCTATCCTCTATCCTATCCTATCCTCTATCCTATCCTATCCTCTATCCTATCCTATCCTCTATCCTATCCTATCCTCTTTCCTATATTATCCTCTATACTATCCTATCCTCTATACTATCCTATCCTCTATCCTATCCTATCCTCTATCCTATCCTATCCTCTATCCTATCCTATCCTCTATCCTATCCTATCCTCCATCCTATCCTATCCTCTATCCTATACTCAATCGTATCCTATCCTCTATCCTATCCTATCCTCTATCCTATACTATCCTATATCCTATCGCATCCTATCCTATCCTCTATCCGATCCTATCCTCTATCCTATCCTATCTTCTATCGTCTCCTATCCTCTATCCTATCCTATCCTCTATCCTATACTATCCTATATCCTATCCTATCCTATATCCTATATCCTATCCTATCCTATCCTATCCTCTATCCGATCCTATCCTCTATCCTATCCTATCTTCTATAGTCTCCTATCCTCTATGCTATCTTATCCTCTATCCTATTCTATACTCTATCCGATCCTATCCTCTATCCTATCCTATCCTCTATCGTCCCCTATCCTCTATACTATCCTATCCTCTATCCTATTCTATCTTCTATCCTATCGTATCCTCTATCCTATCCTATCCTCTATCCTATAATCTATCCTCAATCCTATCCTCTATCGTATCCTATCCTCTATAATATCGGATCCTCTCTCCTATCCTATCCTCTATCCTATTCTATACTCCATCCTATCCTATCCGCTATCCTATCCTATCCTGTATCCTATCCTATCCTCTATCCTATACTCAATCGTCTCCTATCCTCTATGCTATCTTATCCTCTATCCTATTCTATACTCTATCCGATCCTATCCTCTATCCTATCCTATCCTCTATCGTCTCCTATCCTCTATGCTATCCTATCCTCTATCCTATCCTATCCTCTATCCTATCCTATCCTCTATCCTATCCTATCCTCTATCCTATCCTATCCTCTATCCTATCCTATCCTCTATCCTATCCTATCCTCTATCCTATCCTATCCTCTATAATATCGTATCCTCTATCCTATCCTATCCTCTGTAATATCGTATCCTCTATCCTATCCTATCCTCTATAATATCGTATCCTCTATCCTATCCTATCCTCTATCCTATCCTATCCTCTATCCTATATTATCCTCTATACTATCCTATCCTCTATACTATCCTATCCTCTATCCTATCCTATTCTCTATCCTATCCTATCCTCTATAATATCGTATCCTCTATCCTATCCTATCCTCTGTAATATCGTATCCTCTATCCTATCCTATCCTCTATAATATCGTATCCTCTATCCTATCCTATCCTCTATAATATCGTATCCTCTATCATATCCTATCCTCTTTTCTTTAATATCATCTATCCTATCCTATTCTCTATCCTATCCTATCCTCTATCCTATTCCATCAACTATCCTATCCAATTCCCTATCCTATCCTCTATCCTATCCTATCCTCTATCCTATCCTATCCTCTATCCTATCCTATCCTCTATCCCATTATTATCCTCTATCCTATCCTATCCTCTATAATATCGTATCCTCCATGCTATCCTGCCCTCTATCCTATCCAATCCTATATCCTATCATATATCCTATCTTATCCTCAATCCTATCCTAACCTCTATCGTCTCCTATCCTCTATCCCATCCAATCCCCTATCCGATCCTCTATACTATCGTATCCTCTATCCTATCCTATCCTCAATCCTATCCTATCCTCTATCCTATCCAATCCACTATGCTATCCTATCCTCTATCCTCTCTTATCCTCTGTCCCATAAAATCCCCTATCCTATCCTCTATCCTATCCTATCCTATCCTCTATCCTATTATATCCTCTATCCTATCCTATCCTCTATCCCATCAAATCCCCTATCCTATCCTCTATCCTATCCTCTCGTCTATCCTATCCTCTGTCCTATCCTATCCTCTATCCTATCCTATCCCCTGTCCTATCCTCTATCCTATACTATCCAATCCCCTATCCTATGCTCTATCCTATCCTTCCATCTATAATATCGTATACTCTATCATATCCTATCCTCTATCCTATAATATCCTCTATCCTATCAAATACCCTATCCTATCCTATATCCTATCCTATCCAATCCCCTATCCTATGCTCTATCCTATCCTACCCTCTATAATATCGTATACTCTATCATATCCTATCCTCTATACTATAATATCCTCTATCCTATCAAATCCCCTATCCTATCCTACATCCTATCCTATCCAATCACCTATCCTATGCTCTATCCTATCCTACCCTCTATCATATCGTATACTCTATCATATCCTATCCTCTATCCTATAATATCCTCTATCTTATCCTATCCTGTATCCTATCCTATCATCTATCATCAATCCTATCCTTTCCTCTATCCTATCCTATCCTCTATCCTATCCTATCCTCAATCCTATCCTATCCTCTATCCTATCCAATCCACTATGCTATCCTATCCTCTATCCTCTCTTATCCTCTGTCCCATAAAATCCCCTATCCTATCCTCTATCCTATTCTATCCTATCCTCTATCCTATTATATCCTCTATCCTATCCTATCCTCTATCCTATCCTATCCTCTATCCTATCCTATCCTCTATCCTATCCTATCCTCTATCCTATCCTATCCTCTATCCTATCCTATCCTCTATCCTATCCTATCCTCTATCCTATCCTATCCTCTATCCTATCCTATCCTCTATCCTATCCTATCCTCTATCCTATCCTATCCTCTATCCTATCCTATCCTCTATCCTATCCTATCCTCTATCCTATCCTATCCTCCTTCCTATATTATCCTCTATACTATCCTATCCTCTATACTATCCTATCCTCTATCCTATCCTATCCTCTATCCTATCCTATCCTCTATAATATCGTATCCTCTATCCTATCCTATCCTCTGTAATATCGTATCCTCTATCCTATCCTATCCTCTATAATATCGTATCCTCTATCCTATCCTATCCTCTATCCTATCCTATCCTCTATCCTATATTATCCTCTATACTATCCTATCCTCTATACTATCCTATCCTCTATCCTATCCTATTCTCTATCCTATCCTATCCTCTATAATATCGTATCCTCTATCCTATCCTATCCTCTGTAATATCGTATCCTCTATCCTATCCTATCCTCTATAATATCGTATCCTCTATCCTATCCTATCCTCTATAATATCGTATCCTCTATCATATCCTATCCTCTTTTCTTTAATATCATCTATCCTATCCTATTCTCTATCCTATCCTATCCTCTATCCTATTCCATCAACTATCCTATCCAATTCCCTATCCTATCCTCTATCCTATCCTATCCTCTATCCTATCCTATCCTCTATCCTATCCTATCCTCTATCCTATCCTATCCTCTATCCTATCCTATCCTCTATCCTATCCTATCCTCTATCCTATCCTATCCTCTATCCTATCCTATCCTCTATCCTATCCTATCCTCTTTCCTATATTATCCTCTTTCCTATATTATCCTCTATACTATCCTATCCTCTATACTATCCTATCCTCTATCCTATCCTATCCTCTATCCTATCCTATCCTCTATAATATCGTATCCTCTATCCTATCCTATCCTCTGTAATATCGTATCCTCTATCCTATCCTATCCTCTATAATATCGTATCCTCTATCCTATCCTATCCTCTATCCTATCCTATCCTCTATCCTATATTATCCTCTATACTATCCTATCCTCTATACTATCCTATCCTCTATCCTATCCTATTCTCTATCCTATCCTATCCTCTATAATATCGTATCCTCTATCCTATCCTATCCTCTGTAATATCGTATCCTCTATCCTATCCTATCCTCTATAATATCGTATCCTCTATCCTATCCTATCCTCTATAATATCGTATCCTCTATCATATCCTATCCTCTTTTCTTTAATATCATCTATCCTATCCTATTCTCTATCCTATCCTATCCTCTATCCTATTCCATCAACTATCCTATCCAATTCCCTATCCTATCCTCTATCCTATCCTATCCTCTATCCTATCCTATCCTCTATCCTATCCTATCCTCTATCCCATTATTATCCTCTATCCTATCCTATCCTCTATACTATCCTATCCTCTATCCTATCCTATCCTCTATCCTATCCTATCCTCTATCCTATCCTATCCTCTATCCTATCCTATCCTCTATCCTATCCTATCCTCTTTCCTATATTATCCTCTATACTATCCTATCCTCTATACTATCCTATCCTCTATCCTATCCTATCCTCTATCCTATCCTATCCTCTATCCTATCCTATCCTCTATCCTATCCTATCCTCTATCCTATCCTATCCTCTATCCTATCCTATCCTCTATCCTATACTCAATCGTATCCTATCCTCTATCCTATCCTATCCTCTATCCTATACTATCCTATATCCTATCGCATCCTATCCTATCCTCTATCCGATCCTATCCTCTATCCTATCCTATCTTCTATCGTCTCCTATCCTCTATCCTATCCTATCCTCTATCCTATACTATCCTATATCCTATCCTATCCTATATCCTATATCCTATCCTATCCTATCCTATCCTCTATCCGATCCTATCCTCTATCCTATCCTATCTTCTATAGTCTCCTATCCTCTATGCTATCTTATCCTCTATCCTATTCTATACTCTATCCGATCCTATCCTCTATCCTATCCTATCCTCTATCGTCCCCTATCCTCTATACTATCCTATCCTCTATCCTATTCTATCTTCTATCCTATCGTATCCTCTATCCTATCCTATCCTCTATCCTATAATCTATCCTCAATCCTATCCTCTATCGTATCCTATCCTCTATAATATCGGATCCTCTCTCCTATCCTATCCTCTATCCTATTCTATACTCCATCCTATCCTATCCGCTATCCTATCCTATCCTGTATCCTATCCTATCCTCTATCCTATACTCAATCGTCTCCTATCCTCTATGCTATCTTATCCTCTATCCTATTCTATACTCTATCCGATCCTATCCTCTATCCTATCCTATCCTCTATCGTCTCCTATCCTCTATGCTATCCTATCCTCTATCCTATCCTATCCTCTATCCTATCCTATCCTCTATCCTATCCTATCCTCTATCCTATCCTATCCTCTATCCTATCCTATCCTCTATCCTATCCTATCCTCTATCCTATCCTATCCTCTATCCTATCCTATCCTCTTTCCTATATTATCCTCTATACTATCCTATCCTCTATACTATCCTATCCTCTATCCTATCCTATCCTCTATCCTATCCTATCCTCTATAATATCGTATCCTCTATCCTATCCTATCCTCTGTAATATCGTATCCTCTATCCTATCCTATCCTCTATAATATCGTATCCTCTATCCTATCCTATCCTCTATCCTATCCTATCCTCTATCCTATATTATCCTCTATACTATCCTATCCTCTATACTATCCTATCCTCTATCCTATCCTATTCTCTATCCTATCCTATCCTCTATAATATCGTATCCTCTATCCTATCCTATCCTCTGTAATATCGTATCCTCTATCCTATCCTGTCCTCTATAATATCGTATCCTCTATCCTATCCTATCCTCTATAATATCGTATCCTCTATCATATCCTATCCTCTTTTCTTTAATATCATCTATCCTATCCTATTCTCTATCCTATCCTATCCTCTATCCTATTCCATCAACTATCCTATCCAATTCCCTATCCTATCCTCTATCCTATCCTATCCTCTATCCTATCCTATCCTCTATCCTATCCTATCCTCTATCCCATTATTATCCTCTATCCTATCCTATCCTCTATAATATCGTATCCTCCATGCTATCCTGCCCTCTATCCTATCCAATCCTATATCCTATCATATATCCTATCTTATCCTCAATCCTATCCTAACCTCTATCGTCTCCTATCCTCTATCCCATCCAATCCCCTATCCGATCCTCTATACTATCGTATCCTCTATCCTATCCTATCCTCAATCCTATCCTATCCTCTATCCTATCCAATCCACTATGCTATCCTATCCTCTATCCTCTCTTATCCTCTGTCCCATAAAATCCCCTATCCTATCCTCTATCCTATCCTATCCTATCCTCTATCCTATTATATCCTCTATCCTATCCTATCCTCTATCCTATCCTATCCTCTATCCTATCCTATCCTCTATCCTATCCTATCCTCTATCCTATCCTATCCTCTATCCTATCCTATCCTCTATCCTATCCTATCCTCTATCCTATCCTATCCTCTATCCTATCCTATCCTCTTTCCTATATTATCCTCTATACTATCCTATCCTCTATACTATCCTATCCTCTATCCTATCCTATCCTCTATCCTATCCTATCCTCTATAATATCGTATCCTCTATCCTATCCTATC
Organism: Halictus rubicundus; assembly: GCF_050948215.1. Classification (NCBI taxonomy): domain Eukaryota; kingdom Metazoa; phylum Arthropoda; class Insecta; order Hymenoptera; family Halictidae; genus Halictus; species Halictus rubicundus. The sequence continues at coordinate 79,130 of NW_027489104.1, read as the reverse complement.
CTCTGTAATATCGTATCCTCTATCCTATCCTATCCTCTATAATATCGTATCCTCTATCCTATCCTATCCTCTATCCTATCCTATCCTCTATCCTATATTATCCTCTATACTATCCTATCCTCTATACTATCCTATCCTCTATCCTATCCTATTCTCTATCCTATCCTATCCTCTATAATATCGTATCCTCTATCATATCCTATCCTCTTTTCTTTAATATCATCTATCCTATCCTATTCTCTATCCTATCCTATCCTCTATCCTATTCCATCAACTATCCTATCCAATTCCCTATCCTATCCTCTATCCTATCCTATCCTCTATCCTATCCTATCCTCTATCCTATCCTATCCTCTATCCCATTATTATCCTCTATCCTATCCTATCCTCTATACTATCCTATCCTCTATCCTATTCTATCTTCTATCCTATCGTATCCTCTATCCTATCCTATCCTCTATCCTATAATCTATCCTCAATCCTATCCTCTATCGTATCCTATCCTCTATAATATCGTATCCTCTCTCCTATCCTATCCTCTATCCTATTCTATACTCCATCCTATCCTATCCGCTATCCTATCCTATCCTCTATCCTATCCTATCCTCTATCCTATACTCAATCGTATCCTATCCTCTATCCTATCCTATCCTCTATCCTATACTATCCTATATCCTATCGTATCCTATCCTATCCTCTATCCGATCCTATCCTCTATCCTATCCTATCTTCTATCGTCTCCTATCCTCTATCCTATCCTATCCTCTATCCTATACTATCCTATATCCTATCCTATCCTATATCCTATACCCTATCCTATCCTATCGTATCCTCTATCCTATCCTATCCTCTATCCTATAATCTATCCTCAATCCTATCCTCTATCGTATCCTATCCTCTATAATATCGGATCCTCTCTCCTATCCTATCCTCTATCCTATTCTATACTCCATCCTATCCTATCCGCTATCCTATCCTATCCTCTATCCTATCCTATCCTCTATCCTATACTCAATCGTCTCCTATCCTCTATCCTATCCTATCCTCTATCCTATACTATCCTCTATCCTATACTATCCTATATCCTATCCTATCCTATATCCTATCCTATCCTATCCTATCCTCTATCCGATCCTATCCTCTATCCTATACTATCCTATATCCTATCCTATCCTATCCTATCCTCTATCCGATCCTATCCTCTATCCTATCCTATCTTCTATCGTCTCCTATCCTCTATGCTATCTTATCCTCTATCCTATTCTATACTCTATCCGATCCTATCCTCTATCCTATCCTATCCTCTATCGTCTCCTATCCTCTATGCTATCCTATCCTCTGTCCTATCCTATTCTCTATCCGATCCTATCCTCTATCCTATCCTATCCTCTATCCTATCCTATCCTCTATCCTATCCTATTCTCTATCCGATCCAATCCTCTATCCTATCCTATCCTCTATTCAATCCTATACTCTATCCTATCCTATCCTCTATCGTGTCCTATCATCTATCCTATAATATCCCATATCCTATCCAATCCTCTATCCTATCCTCTATCCTGTCCTCTATCCTATCCTTTCCTCTATCCTATCCTATCCTCTATTCTATCCTATCCTCAATCCCATCCTATCCTCTATCCTATTGTCTATCCTATCCTATCCTCTATCCTATTCTCTATCCTATCCTATCCTCAATCCTATCCTCTATTCTATCCTATCCTCAATTATATCGTATCCTCTATCCTCTTGTCTATCCTACCCTATCCTCTATCCTATTCTCTATATTATCCTATCCTAGCCTATCCTTTATCCTATCCTATTCTCTATCCTATCCTATCCTCTATCCTATCCTATCCTCTATCCTATTCTCTATCCTATCCTATCCTCTGTCCTATCCTATCCTCTATCCTATCCTATGCACTATCCTATCCTATCCTCTATCCTATCCTATCCTCTATGCTATCCTATCCTCTATCCTATCCTCTATCCTATTCTATACTCTATCCGATCCTATCCTCTATCCTATCCTATCCTCTATCGTCTCCTATCCTCTATACTATCCTATCCCCTATCCTATTCTATCTTCTATCCTATCGTATCCTCTATCCTATCCTATCCTCTATCCTATAATCTATCCTCAATCCTATCCTCTATCGTATCCTATCCTCTATAATATCGTATCCTCCCTCCTATCCTATCCTCTATCCTATTCTATACTCCATCCTATCCTATCCGCTATCCTATCCTATCCTCTATCCTATCCTATCCTCTATCCTATACTCAATCGTCTCCTATCCTCTATCCTATCCTATCCACTATCCTATACTATCCTCTATCCTATACTCAATCGTCTCCTATCCTCTATCCTATCCTATCCACTATCCTGTCCTATCCGCTATCCTATCCTATCCTCTATCCTATCCTATTCTCTATCCTATCCAATCTCCTATCCTATCCTCTAACCTATCCTATCCTCTATCCTATCCAATCACCTATCCCATCCTCTATCATATCCAATCACCTATCCTATCCTCTATTCAATCCTATAATCTATCCTATCCTATCCTCTATCGTATCCTATCATCTATCCTATAATATCCCATATCCTATCCAATCCTCTATCCTATCCTCTATCCTATCCTTTCCTCTATCCTATCCTATCCTCTATTCTATCCTATCCTCAATCCCATCCTATCCTCTATCCTATTGTCTATCCTATCCTATCCTCTATCCTATTCTCTATCCTATCCTATCCTCAATCCTATCCTCTATTCTATCCTATCCTCAATTATATCCTATCCTCTATCCTCTTGTCTATCCTATCCTATCCTCTATCCTATCCTATCCTCTATCCTATCCTCTATCCTATCCTATCCTCTGTCCTATCCTATCCTCTATCCTATCCTATCCACTATCCTATCCTATCCTCTATCCTATCCTATCCTCTATGCTATCCTATCCTCTATCCTATCCTCTATCCTATTCTATACTCTATCCGATCCTATCCTCTATCCTATCCTATCCTCTATCGTCTCCTATCCTCTATACTATCCTATCCCCTATCCTATTCTATCTTCTATCCTATCGTATCCTCTATCCTATCCTATCCTCTATCCTATAATCTATCCTCAATCCTATCTTCTATCGTCTCCTATCCTCTATGCTATCTTATCCTCTATCCCATTCTATACTCTATCCTATTATCCTCTATCCTATCCTATCCTCTATCGTCTCCTATCCTCTATGCTATCCTATCCTCTGTCCTATCCTATTCTCTATCCGATCCAATCCTCTATCTTATCCTATCCTCTATCCTATCCTATCCTCTATCCTATCCTATCCTCTATGCTATCCTATCCTCTATCCTATCCTCTATCCTATTCTATACTCTATCCGATCCTATCCTCTATCCTATCCTATCCTCTATCGTCTCCTATCCTCTATGCTATCCTATCCTCTGTCCTATCCTATTCTCTATCCGATCCTATCCTCTATCCTATCCTATCCTCTATCCTATCCTATCCTCTATCCTATCCTATCCTTAATCCTATCCTATCCACTATCCTATCCTATCCAATCCTCTGTCCTATCCTCTATCCTATTCTCTATCCTATCCTATCCTCTATCGTATTCTCTATCATATCCTATCCTCTATCCTATCCTATCCTCTATCCTATACTCTATCGTATCCTATCCTCTATCGTATCCTATCATCTATCCTATAATATCCCATATCCTATCCAATCCTCTATCCTATCCTCTATCCTGTCCTCTATCCTATCCTTTCCTCTATCCTATCCTATCCTCTATTCTATCCTATCCTCAATCCCATCCTATCCTCTATCCTATTGTCTATCCTATCCTATCCTCTATCCTATTCTCTATCCTATCCTATCCTCAATCCTATCCTATCCTCTATCCTATCCTCTATCCTATCCTTTCCTCTATCCTATCCTACCTCTATCCTATCCTATCCTCTATCCTATCCTATCCTCTATCCTATCCTATCCTCTATCCTATCCTCTATCCTATCCTCTATCCTATCCTATCCTATCCTCTATCCTATCCTATCCTCTATCCTATCCTCTCCTCTATCCTATCCTATCGTCTATGCTATCCTATCCTCTATCCTATACTCTATCGTATCCTATCCTCTATCGTATCCTATCCTCTATCCTGTAATATCCCATATAATATCCAATCCTCTATCCTATCCTCTATCCTATCCTTTCCTCTATCCTATACTATCCTCTATTCTATCCTATCCTCAATCCTATCCTATCCTCTATCCTATTGTCTATCCTATCATATCCTCTATACTATTCTCTATCCTATCCTATCCTCTATCCTATCCTATCCTCAATCCTATCCTATCCTCTATCCTATCCTCTATCCTATCCTCAATCCCATCCTATCCTCTATCCTATCCTCTATCCTATCCTTTCCTCTATCCTATCCTATCCTCTATTCTATCCTATCCTCAATTATATCCTATCCTCTATCCTATTGTCTATCCTATCCTATCCTCTATCCTATTCTCTATCCTATCCTATCCTGTATACTATCCTACCCTCTATCCTATCCTATCCTCTATCCTATCCTATCCTCTATTCTATCCTATCCTCTATCCTATCCTATCCTCTATCCTATCCTACCTCTATCCTATCCTATCCTCTATCCTATCCTATCCTCTATCCTATCCTATCCTCTATCCTATCCTCTATCCTATCCTCTATCCTATCCTATCCTATCCTCTATCCTATCCTATCCTCTATCCTATCCTATCCTCTATCCTATCCTATCGTCTATCCTATCCTATCCTCTATCCTATCCTATCCTCTATCCTATCCTATCCTATCCTCTATCCTATCCTATCCTCTATCCTATCCTATCCTCTATCCTATCCTATCGTCTATCCTATCCTATCCTCTATCCTATCCTATCGTCTATCCTATCCTCTATCCTATCCTATCCTCTATCCTATCCTATCCTCTATCCTATCCTATCGTCTATCCTATCCTATCCTCTATCCTATCCTATCGTCTATCCTATACTCTATCCTATCCTATCCTCTATCCTATCCTACCTTTATCCTATCCAATCCTCTATCATCTATCCTCAATCCTATCCATTCGTGTATCCTATCCAATCCTCTATACTATCCTATCCTCTATCCTATCCTATCCTCTATTCTATCCTATCCTCTATCCTATCCTATCGTCTATCCTATCCTCTATCCTATCCTATCCTCTATCCTATCCTATCCTCTATCCCATCCTATTCTCTATCCTATCCTATCCTCAATCCTATCCTATCCTCTATCCTATCCTCTATCCTATCCTTTCCTCTATCCTATCCTATCCTGTATTCTATCCTATCCTCAATTATATCCTATCCTGTATTCTATCCTATCCTCAATTATATCCTATCCTCTATCCTATTGTCTATCGTATCCTATCCTCTATCCTATTGTCTATCCTATCATATCCTCTATCCTATCCTCTATCCTATCCTATCCTCTATCCTATCCTATCCTCTATCCTATCCTATCCTCTATCCTATCCTATCCTCTATCCTATCCTACCTCTATCCTATCCTATCCTCTATCCTATCCTATCCTCTATCCTATCCTATCCTCTATCCTATCCTCTATCCTATCCTCTATCCTATCCTATCCTCTATCCTATCCTATCCTATCCTCTATCCTATCCTATCCTCTATCCTATCCTATCCTCTATCCTATCCTATCGTCTATCCTATCCTATCCTCTATCCTATCCTATCGTCTATCCTATCCTCTATCCTATCCTATCCTCTATCCTATCCTATCCTCTATCCTATAATATCCTCTATCCTATCAAATCCCCTATCCTATCCTCTATCCTATCCTATCGTCTATCCTATCCTATCCTCTATCCTATCCTATCGTCTATCCTATACTCTATCCTATCCTATCCTCTATCCTATCCTATCCTGTATCCTATCCAATCCTCTATCATCTATCCTCAATCCTATCCATTCGTGTATCCTATCCAATCCTCTATACTATCCTATCCTCTATCCTATCCTATCCTCTATTCTATCCTATCCTCTATCCTATCCTATCGTCTATCCTATCCTCTATCCTATCCTATCCTCTATCCTATCCTATCCTCTATCCCATCCTATTCTCTATCCTATCCTATCCTCAATCCTATCCTATCCTCTATCCTATCCTCTATCCTATCCTTTCCTCTATCCTCTCCTATCCTGTATTCTATCCTATCCTCAATTATATCCTATCCTCTATCCTATTGTCTATCGTATCCTATCCTCTATCGTATCCTATCCTCTATCCTATAATATCCCATATAATATCCAATCCTCTATCCTATCCTCTATCCTATCCTCTATCCTATCCTTTCCTCTATCCTATACTATCCTTTATCCTATCCTATCCTCTATCCTATCCTATCCTCTATCCTATCCTCTATCCTATCCTATCCTCTGTCCTATCCTATCCTCTATCCTATCCTATCCTCTATCCTATCCACTATCCTATCCTATCCTCTATCCCATCCTATTCTCTATCCTATCCTATCCTCAATCCTATCCTATCCTCTATCCTATCCTCTATCCTATCCTTTCCTCTATCCTATCCTATCCTGTATTCTATCCTATCCTCAATTATATCCTATCCTCTATCCTATTGTCTATCGTATCCTATCCTCTATCGTATCCTATCCTCTATCCTATAATATCCCATATAATATCCAATCCTCTATCCTATCCTCTATCCTATCCTCTATCCTATCCTTTCCTCTATCCTATACTATCCTCTATTCTATCCTATCCTCAATCCTATCCTATCCTCTATCCTATTGTCTATCCTATCATATCCTCTATCCTATTCTCTATCCTATCCTATCCTCTATCCTATCCTATCCTCTATCCTATCCTATCCTCAATCCTATCCTATCCTCTATCCTATCATCTATCCTATCCTCAATCCTATCCTATCCTCTATCCTATCCTCTATCCTATCCTTTCCTCTATCCTATTCTATACTCTATCCGATCCTATCCTCTATCCTATCCTATCCTCTATCGTCTCGTATCCTCTATGCTATCCTATTCTCTATCCTATCCTATCCTCTATCCTATCCTATCCTCTATCCTATAATATCCCATATAATATCCAATCCTCTATCCTATCCTCTATCCTATCCGCTATCCTATCCTATCCTCTATCCTATCCTATCCTCCATCCTATCCAATCTCCTATCCTATCCTCTAACCTATCCTATCCTCTATCCTATCCAATCACCTATCCCATCCTCTATCATATCCAATCACCTATCCTATCCTCTATTCAATCCTATACTCTATCCTATCCTATCCTCTATCCTATCCTATAATCTATCCTATCCTATCCTCTATCCTATCCTATCCTCTATCCTATCCTATCCCCTATCCTATCCTATCCTCTATCCTATCCAATCTCCTATCCTATCCTCTAACCTATCCTATCCTCTATCCTATCCAATCCTATATCCTATTCTTTAACCTATCCTATCCTCTATCCTATCCTATCCTATCCTTTCCTATCCTCTATCCTATCCTAGCCTATCCTTTATCCTATCCTATCCTCTATCCTATCCTATCCTGTATCCTATCCTCTATCCTATCCTATCCTCTGTCCTATCCTATCCTCTATCCTATCCTATCCACTATCCTATCCTATCCTCTATCCTATCCTATCCTCTATGCTATCCTATCCTCTATCCTATCCTATCCTCTATCCTGTCCTATCCTCTATCCTATAATATCCCATATAATATCCAATCCTCTATCCTATCCTCTATCCTATCCGCTATCCTATCCTATCCTCTATCCTATCCTATCCTCCATCCTATCCAATCTCCTATCCTATCCTCTAACCTATCCTATCCTCTATCCTATCCAATCACCTATCCCATCCTCTATCATATCCAATCACCTATCCTATCCTCTATTCAATCCTATACTCTATCCTATCCTATCCTCTATCCTATCCTATAATCTATCCTATCCTATCCTCTATCCTATCCTATCCTCTATCCTATCCTATCCCCTATCCTATCCTATCCTCTATCCTATCCAATCTCCTATCCTATCCTCTAACCTATCCTATCCTCTATCCTATCCAATCACCTATCCCATCCTCTATCATATCCAATCACCTATCCTATCCTCTATTCAATGCTATACTCTATCCTATCCTATCCTCTATAATATCCTATCCTCTATCCTATCCTATAATCTATCCTATCCTATCCTCTATCCTATCCTATCCTCTATCCTATCCTATCCTCTATCCTATCCTATCCTCTATCCTCTATCCTATCCTATCCTCTATCCTATCCTATCCTCTATCCTATCCTATCCTCAATCCTATCCTATCCTCTATCCTATCCTCTATCCTATCCTCAATCCTATCCTATCCTCTATCCTATCCTCTATCCTATCCTTTCCTCTATCCTATCCTATCCTCTATTCTATCCTATCCTCAATTATATCCTATCCTCTATCCTATTGTCTATCCTATCCTATCCTCTATCCTATTCTCTATCCTATCCTATCCTCTATACTATCCTCTCCTCTATCCTATCCTATCCTCTATCCTATCCTATCCTCTATCCTATCCTATCCTCTATCCTATCCTATCCTCTATCCTATCCTATCCTCTATCCTATCCTATCCTCTATCCTATCCTACCCTCTATAATATCGTATACTCTATCATATCCTATCCTCTATCCTACCCTATCCTCTATCCTATCCTATCCTCTATCCTATCCTATCCTCTATCCTACCCTATCCTCTATCCTATCCTCTATCCTATCCTATCCTATCCTCTATCCTATCCTATCCTCTATCCTATCCTATCCTCTATCCTATCCTATCGTCTATCCTATCCTATCCTCTATCCTATCCTATCCTCTATCCTATCCTATCCTATCCTCTATCCTATCCTATCCTCTATCCTATCCTATCCTCTATCCTATCCTATCGTCTATCCTATCCTATCCTCTATCCTATCCTATCGTCTATCCTATCCTCTATCCTATCCTATCCTCTATCCTATCCTATCCTCTATCCTATAATATCCTCTATCCTATCAAATCCCCTATCCTATCCTCTATCCTATCCTATCGTCTATCCTATCCTATCCTCTATCCTATCCTATCGTCTATCCTATACTCTATCCTATCCTATCCTCTATCCTATCCTATCCTGTATCCTATCCAATCCTCTATCATCTATCCTCAATCCTATCCATTCGTGTATCCTATCCAATCCTCTATACTATCCTATCCTCTATCCTATCCTATCCACTATCCTATCCTATTCTCTATCCTATCCTATCCTCTAGCTTATCCTATCCTCTATCCTATCAAATCCCCTATCCTATCCTCTGTCCTATCCTATCCTCTATCCTATCCTATCCTCTATCCTATCCTATCCTCTATCCTATCCTATCATCTATCCTATCCTATCCTCTATCCTATCCTATCCTCTATCCTATCCTATCCTCTATCCTATCCTATCCTCTATCCTATCCTATCCTCTATCCTATCATATCCTCTATCCTATCAAATCCCCTATCCTATCCGCTGTCCTATCCTATCCTCTATCCTATCCTATCCTCTATCCTATCCTATCCTCTATCCTATCCCATCCTCTATCCTATCCTATCATTTATCCTCAATCCTATCCTTTCCTGTATCCTATCCTATCCTCGATCCTATCCTGTCCTCTATCCTATCCTATCCTCTATCCTATCCTCTATCCTATCCTATACAATCCCCTATCCTATGCTCTATCCTATCCTACCCTCTATAATATCGTATACTCCATCATATCCGATCCTCTAAACTATAATATCATCTATCCGTTCCTATTCTCTATCCTAACCTATTCTCTATTCTATCCTCTATCCTATCCTCTATCCTATCCTCTATCCTATCCTATCATCTATCCTGTTCTATCCTCTATCTAATCCTATCCTCAATCCTATCCTTTCCTGTATCCTATCCTATCCTCTATCCTCTATCGTATCCAATCCTCTATCGTATCCTATGCTCTATCCTGTCCTCTATCCTATTATATCCTCTATCCTATCCTATCCTCTATCCGATCCTATCCTCTAGCCTATCCTATCCTCTATCCTATCCTATCCGCTATCCTATCCTATCCTCTATTCTCTATCATGTATCCAATCCCTATCCTCTATCCTATCCTATCCTCTATCCTATCCTCTATCCTATCCTATCTTCTATCCTATCCTATCCTCTATCCTATCAAATCCCCTATCCTATCCTCTATCCTATACTATCCTGTATCCTATCCAATCCTCTATCGTATCCTATCATCTATCCTCTATCCTATCCAATCCGCTATCCTATCCTATCCTCTATCCTATCATATCCTCTATCCTATAATATCCTCTAACTATCCTATCATCTATCCAATCCTCTATCCTATCCTATCTTCTATCGTATCCTATCCGCTATCCTATCCTGTCCTCTATCCGATCCTATCTTCTATCCTATCCTATCCTCTATCCTATCCTATCCTCTATCCTATCAAATCCCCTATCCTATCCTCTATCCTATCCTCTATCCTATCCTATCATCTATCCTGTTCTATCCTCTATCTAATCCTATCCTCAATCCTATCCTTTCCTATATCGTATCCTATCCTCTATCCTATCCTCTATCCTATCCTATCCTCTATAATATCTTACAATCTAGCCTATAATATCATCTATCCGTTCCTATTCTCTATCCTATACTATCCTCTATAATAAAGTACACTCTATCCTATAATATCATCTATCGGTTCCTATTCTCTATCCTATCCTCTATAATATCTTACACTCTAGCCTATAATATCATCTATCCGTTCCTATTCTCTATCCTATCCTCTATAATATCTTACACTCTAGCCTATAATATCATCTATCCGTTCCTATTCTCTATCCTATACTATCCTCTATAATATCGTAAACTCTATCCAGATAATATCATCTATCCGTTCCTATCCTCTATCCTATCCTATCCTCTATCCTATCCTATCTTCTATCCTATCCTATCCTCTATCCAATTCTCTATCCTATCCTCTATCCTATCCTATCCTCTATCCTATCCCATCCTCTATCCTATCCTATCATTTATCCTCAATCCTATCCTTTCCTGTATCCTATCCTATCCTCGATCCTATCCTGTCCTCTATCCTATCCTATCCTCTATCCTATCCTCTATCCTATCCTATACAATCCCCTATCCTATGCTCTATCCTATCCTACCCTCTATAATATCGTATACTCCATCATATCCGATCCTCTAAACTATAATATCATCTATCCGTTCCTATTCTCTATCCTAACCTATTCTCTATTCTATCCTCTATCCTATCCTCTATCCTATCCTCTATCCTATCCTATCATCTATCCTGTTCTATCCTCTATCTAATCCTATCCTCAATCCTATCCTTTCCTGTATCCTATCCTATCCTCTATCCTCTATCGTATCCAATCCTCTATCGTATCCTATGCTCTATCCTGTCCTCTATCCTATTATATCCTCTATCCTATCCTATCCTCTATCCGATCCTATCCTCTAGCCTATCCTATCCTCTATCCTATCCTATCCGCTATCCTATCCTATCCTCTATTCTCTATCATGTATCCAATCCCTATCCTCTATCCTATCCTATCCTCTATCCTATCCTCTATCCTATCCTCTATCCTATCCTATCTTCTATCCTATCCTATCCTCTATCCTATCAAATCCCCTATCCTATCCTCTATCCTATACTATCCTGTATCCTATCCAATCCTCTATCGTATCCTATCATCTATCCTCTATCCTATCCAATCCGCTATCCTATCCTATCCTCTATCCTATCATATCCTCTATCCTATAATATCCTCTAACTATCCTATCATCTATCCAATCCTCTATCCTATCCTATCTTCTATCGTATCCTATCCGCTATCCTATCCTGTCCTCTATCCGATCCTATCTTCTATCCTATCCTATCCTCTATCCTATCCTATCCTCTATCCTATCAAATCCCCTATCCTATCCTCTATCCTATCCTCTATCCTATCCTATCATCTATCCTGTTCTATCCTCTATCTAATCCTATCCTCAATCCTATCCTTTCCTATATCGTATCCTATCCTCTATCCTATCCTCTATCCTATCCTATCCTCTATAATATCTTACAATCTAGCCTATAATATCATCTATCCGTTCCTATTCTCTATCCTATACTATCCTCTATAATAAAGTACACTCTATCCTATAATATCATCTATCGGTTCCTATTCTCTATCCTATCCTCTATAATATCTTACACTCTAGCCTATAATATCATCTATCCGTTCCTATTCTGTATCCTATCCTCTATAATATCTTACACTCTAGCCTATAATATCATCTATCCGTTCCTATTCTCTATCCTATACTATCCTCTATAATATCGTAAACTCTATCCAGATAATATCATCTATCCGTTCCTATCCTCTATCCTATCCTATCCTCTATCCTATCCTATCTTCTATCCTATCCTATCCTCTATCCAATTCTCTATCCTATCCTCTATCCTATCCTCTATCCTATCCTATCTTCTATCCTATGCTATCCTCTATCCTATCAAATCCCCTATCCTATCCTCTATCCTATCGTCTATCCTATCCTATCTTCTATCGTATCCTATCCTCTATCCTATCCTGTCCTCTATCCGATCCTATCTTCTATCCTATCCTATCCTCTATCCTATCAAATCCCCTATCCTATCCTCTGTCCTATCCTATCCCCTATCCTATCCTATCATCTATCCTGTTCTATCCTCTATCTAATCCTATCCTCAATCCTATCCTTTCCTATATCGTATCCTATCCTGTATCCTATCCTCTATCCTATCCTATCCTCTATAATAGCTTACAATCTAGCCTATAATATCATCTATCCGTTCCTATTCTCTATCCTATACTATCCTCTATAATAAAGTACACTCTATCCTATAATATCATCTATCCGTTCCTATTCTCTATCCTATCCTCTATAATATCTTACACTCTAGCCTATAATATCATCTATCCGTTCCTATTCTCTATCCTATACTATCCTCTACAATATCGTTCACTCTATCCTATAATATCATCTATCCGTTCATATTCTCTATCCTATCCTCTATAATATCTTACACTCTAGCCTATAATATCATCTATCCGTTCCTATTCTCTATCCTATACTATCCTCTATAATATCGTACACTCTATCCAGATAATATCATCTATCCGTTCCTATCCTCTATCCTATCCTATAATCTATCCTATCCTATCTTCTATCCTATCCTATCCTCTATCCTATCCTATCCTCTATCCTATTCTCTATCCTATCCTCTATCCTATCCTCTATCCTATCCTATCTTCTATCCTATGCTATCCTCTATCCTATCCAATCCCCTATCCTATCCTCTATCCTATCCTATCCTGTATCCTATCCAATCCTCTATCATCTATCCTCAATCCTATCCATTCGTGTATCCTATCCAATCCTCTATACTATCCTATCCTCTATCCTATCCTATCGTCTATCCTATCCAATCCTCTATACTATCCTATCCTCTATCCTATCCTATCGTCTATCCTATCCTCTATCCTATCCTATTCTCTATCCTATCCTATCCTCTATCCTATCCTATCCTCTATCCTATCCTATCCTCTATCCTAGCCTATCCTCTATCCTATCCTATCCTCTATCCTATCCTATCCTCTATCCTATCCTATCCTATCCTCTATCCTATCCTATCCTCTATCCTATCCTATCGTCTATCCTATCATATCCTCTATCCTATCCTATCGTCTATCCTAGTCTCTATCCTATCCTATCCTCTATCCTATCCTATCCTCTATCCTGTCCTCTATCCTATCCTATCCTATCCTCTATCCTATCCTATCCTCTATGCTATCCTATCCTCTATCCTATCCTATCCTGTATCCTATCCAATCCTCTATCATCTATCCTCAATCCTATCCATTCGTGTATCCTATCCAATCCTCTATCCTATCCTATCCTCTATCCTATCAAATCCCCTATCCTATCCTCTATCCTATCCTATCCTCTATCCTATCCTATCCTCTATCCTATCCTATCCTCTATCCTATCCTATCGTCTATCCTATCCTATATAATATCCTATCCTCTATCCTATCCTATCCTCTATCCCATCCTATTCTCTATACTATCCTATCTTCTATCCTATCCTATCCTCTATCCTATCAAATCCCCTATCCTATCCTCTATCCTATCCTCTATCCTATCCTATCATCTATCCTGTTCTATCCTCTATCTAATCCTATCCTCAATCCTATCCTTTCCTATATCGTATCCTATCCTCTATCCTATCCTCTATCCTATCCTATCCTCTATAATATCTTACAATCTAGCCTATAATATCATCTATCCGTTCCTATTCTCTATCCTATACTATCCTCTATAATATCGTTCACTCTATCCTATAATATCATCTATCCGTTCCTATTCTCTATCCTATCCTCTATAATATCTTACACTCTAGCCTATAATATCATCTATCCGTTCCTATTCTCTATCCTATACTATCCTCTATAATATCGTACACTCTATCCAGATAATATCATCTATCCGTTCCTGTCCTCTATCCGATCCTATCTTCTATCCTATCCTATCCTCTATGCTATCCTATCCTCTATCCTATCCTATCCTCTATCCTATCCTATCCTCTATCCTATCCTATCCTCTATCCTATCCTATCCTCTATCCTATCCTATCGTCTATCCTATCCTCTATCCTATCCCATCCTCTATCCTATCAAATCCCCTATCCTATCCTCTATTATATCCTATCCTGTATCCTATCCAATCCTCTATCCTATCCTATCCTCTATCCTATCCTATCCTCTATCCTATCCTATCGTCTATCCTATCCTCTATCCTATCCTATCCTCTATCCCATCCTATCCTCTATCCTATCCTCTATCCTATCCTATCATCTATCCTGTTCTATCCTCTATCTAATCCTATCCTCAATCCTATCCTTTCCTATATCGTATCCTATCCTCTATCCTATCCTCTATCCTATCCTATCCTCTATAATATCTTACAATCTAGCCTATAATATCATCTATCCGTTCCTATTCTCTATCCTATACTATCCTCTATAATAAAGTACACTCTATCCTATAATATCATCTATCCGTTCCTATTCTCTATCCTATCCTCTATAATATCTTACATTCTAGCCTATAATATCATCTATCCGTTCCTATTCTCTATCCTATACTATCCTCTATAATATCGTACACTCTATCCTATAATATCATCTATCCGTTCCTATTCTCTATCCTATCCTCTATAATATCTTACACTCTAGCCTATAATATCATCTATCCGTTCCTATTCTCTATCCTATACTATCCTCTATAATATCGTACACTCTATCCAGATAATATCATCTATCCGTTCCTATCCTCTATCCTATCCTATCCTCTAACCTATCCTATCTTCTATCCTATCCTATCCTCTATCCTATCCTATGCTCTATCCTATCAAATCCCCGACCCTATCCGCTGTCCTATCCTATCCTCTATCCTATCCTATCCTCTATCCGATCCTATCCTCTATCCTATCCTATCCTCTATCCTATCCTATCCTCTATCCTATCCTATCCTCTAGCCTATCCTATCCTCTATCCTATCAAATCCCCTATCCTATCCTCTACCCTATCCTATCCTCTATCCTATCCTATCCTCTATCCTATCCTATCCTCTATCCTATCCTATCCTCTATCCTATCCTATCCTCTATCCTATCCTCTATCCTATCCTCTATCCTATCCTATCCTATCATCAATCCTATCCTATCCTATCCTCTATCCTATCCTATCTTCTATCCTATCCTATCCTCTATCCTATCAAATCCCCTATCCTATCCTCTATCCTATCCTACCCTTATCCTATCCTATCCTCTATCCTATCCTATCCTCTATCCTATCCTATCGTCTATCCTATCCTCTATCCTATCCTATCCTCTATCCTATCCTATCGTCTATCCTATCCTCTATCCTATCCTATCATCTATCCTGTTCTATCCTCTATCATATCCTATCTTCTATCCTATCCTATCCACTATCCTATCAAATCCCCTATCCTATCCTCTATCCTATCCTATCCTGTATCCTATCCAATCCTCTATCATCTATCCTCAATCCTATCCATTCGTGTATCCTATCCAATCCTCTATACTATCCTATCCTCTATCCTATCCTATCGTCTATCCTATCCTCTATCCTATCCTATCCTCTATCCTATCCTATCCTGTATCCTATCCAATCCTCTATCCTATCCTATCCTCTATCCTATCCTATCCTCTATCCTGTTCTATCCTCTATCTAATCCTATCCTCAATCCTATCCTTTCCTGTATCCTATCCTATCCTCTATCCTCTATCGTATCCAATCCTCTATCCTATCCTATGCTCTATCCTGTCCTCTATCCTATCCTATCCTCTATCCTATCCTATCCTCTATCCTATCCTATCCTCTATCCTATCCTATCCTCTATCCTATCCTATCCTCTATCCTATCCTATCCTCTATCCTATCCTATCCTCTATCCTATCCTATCCTCTATCCTATCCTATCCTCTATCCTATCAAATCCCCTATCCTATCCTCTATTATATCCTATCCTGTATCCTATCAAATCCTCTATCCTATCCTATCCTCTATCCTATCCTATCCTCTATCCTATCCTATCCTCTATCCTATCAAATCCCCTATCCTATCCTCTATTATATCCTATCCTGTATCCTATCAAATCCTCTATCCTATCCTATCATCTATCCTCAATCCTATCCTTTCCTGTGTCCTATCCAATCTTCTATCCTATCCTATCCTCTATCCTATCCTATCCTATCATCAATCCTATCCTTTCCTGTGTCCTATCCAATACTATCCTTTCCTGTATCCTATCCAATCCTATCATTTCCTGTATCCTACCCAATCCTCTATCCTATCCTATCCTCTATCCTATCCTATCCTATCCTCTATCCTATCCTATCCTGTATCCTATCCTATCCTCTATCCTATCCTATCCTCTATCCTATCCTATCCTCTATCCTATCCTATCCTCTACCCTCTCCAAACCCCTATCTAATCCTCTATTCCATCCTCTCCACTATAATATCTTATCCTCTATCCTATCCTATCCTCTATCCTTTCCTATCCTCTATCCTATCCTATCCTCTATCCTATCCTATCCTCTATCCTATCCTATATTCTATCCTATCCTATCCTCTATCCTATCAAATCCCCTATCATATCCTCTATTATATCCTATCCTGTATCCTATCCAATCCTCTATCCTATCCTATCATCTATCCTCAATCCTATCCTTTCCTGTATTCTATCCAATCCACTATACTATCCTGTCCTCTATCCTATCCTATCCTCTATCCTATCCTATCCTCTATCCTATCCTATCGTCTATCCTATCCTCTATCCTATCCTATCCTCTATCCTATCCTATCCTCCATCCTATCATATGCCCTATCCGATCCTATCCTCTATCCTATCCTATCCTCTATCCTATCCTATCCTATCATCAATCCTATCCTTTCCTGTATCCTATCCAATCCTATCCTTTCCTGTATCCTATCCAATACTATCCTTTCCTGTATCCTATCCAATCCTCTATCCTATCCTATCCTCTATCCTATCCTATCCTATCCTCTATCCTATCCTATCCTCTATTTTAACCTATCCTCTATCCTATCCTGTCCTCTATCCTATCCTATCCTCAATCCTATCCTTTCCTCTATCCTATCCAATCCTCTATCATATCCTATCCTCTATCCTATAATATCCTCTATCCTATCAAATCCCCTATCCTATCCTCTATCCTATCCTATCCTGTATCCTATCCAATCCTCTATTCTATCCTATCATCTATCCTCTATCCTATCCAATCCTCTATCCTATCCTATCCTCTATCCTATCATATCCTCTATCCTATAATATCCTCTAACTATCCTATCATCTATCCAATCCTCTATCCTATCCTGTCCTCTATCCGATCCTATCTTCTATCCTGTCCTATCCTCTATCCTATCAAATCCCCTATCCTATACTCTGTAGTATCGTATCCCCTATCCTATCCTATCCTCTATGCTATCCTATCCTCTATCCTATCCTATCCTCTATCCTATCCTATCCAATCCGCTATCCGATGCTCTATCCTATCCTACCCTATATAATATCGCATACTCTATCATATCCTATCCTCTATCCTATAATATCCTCTATCCTATCAAATCCCCTATCCTATCCTCTATCCTATCCTATCCTGTATCCTATCCAATCCTCTATTCTATCCTATCATCTATCCTCTATCCTATCCAATCCTCTATCCTATCCTATCCTCTATCCTATCATATCCTCTATCCTATAATATCCTCTAACTATCCTATCATCTATCCAATCCTCTATCCTATCCTATCCTCTATCCTATCCTATCTTCTATCCTATCCTATCCTCTATCCAATTCTCTATCCTATCCTCTATCCTATCCTCTATCCTATCCTATCTTCTATCCTATGCTATCCTCTATCCTATCAAATCCCCTATCCTATCCTCTATCCTATCGTCTATCCTATCCTATCTTCTATCGTATCCTATCCTCTATCCTATCCTGTCCTCTATCCGATCCTATCTTCTATCCTATCCTATCCTCTATCCTATCAAATCCCCTATCCTATCCTCTGTCCTATCCTATCCCCTATCCTATCCTATCATCTATCCTGTTCTATCCTCTATCTAATCCTATCCTCAATCCTATCCTTTCCTATATCGTATCCTATCCTGTATCCTATCCTCTATCCTATCCTATCCTCTATAATAGCTTACAATCTAGCCTATAATATCATCTATCCGTTCCTATTCTCTATCCTATACTATCCTCTATAATAAAGTACACTCTATCCTATAATATCATCTATCCGTTCCTATTCTCTATCCTATCCTCTATAATATCTTACACTCTAGCCTATAATATCATCTATCCGTTCCTATTCTCTATCCTATACTATCCTCTACAATATCGTTCACTCTATCCTATAATATCATCTATCCGTTCATATTCTCTATCCTATCCTCTATAATATCTTACACTCTAGCCTATAATATCATCTATCCGTTCCTATTCTCTATCCTATACTATCCTCTATAATATCGTACACTCTATCCAGATAATATCATCTATCCGTTCCTATCCTCTATCCTATCCTATAATCTATCCTATCCTATCTTCTATCCTATCCTATCCTCTATCCTATCCTATCCTCTATCCTATTCTCTATCCTATCCTCTATCCTATCCTCTATCCTATCCTATCTTCTATCCTATGCTATCCTCTATCCTATCCAATCCCCTATCCTATCCTCTATCCTATCCTATCCTGTATCCTATCCAATCCTCTATCATCTATCCTCAATCCTATCCATTCGTGTATCCTATCCAATCCTCTATACTATCCTATCCTCTATCCTATCCTATCGTCTATCCTATCCAATCCTCTATACTATCCTATCCTCTATCCTATCCTATCGTCTATCCTATCCTCTATCCTATCCTATTCTCTATCCTATCCTATCCTCTATCCTATCCTATCCTCTATCCTATCCTATCCTCTATCCTAGCCTATCCTCTATCCTATCCTATCCTCTATCCTATCCTATCCTCTATCCTATCCTATCCTATCCTCTATCCTATCCTATCCTCTATCCTATCCTATCGTCTATCCTATCATATCCTCTATCCTATCCTATCGTCTATCCTAGTCTCTATCCTATCCTATCCTCTATCCTATCCTATCCTCTATCCTGTCCTCTATCCTATCCTATCCTATCCTCTATCCTATCCTATCCTCTATGCTATCCTATCCTCTATCCTATCCTATCCTGTATCCTATCCAATCCTCTATCATCTATCCTCAATCCTATCCATTCGTGTATCCTATCCAATCCTCTATCCTATCCTATCCTCTATCCTATCAAATCCCCTATCCTATCCTCTATCCTATCCTATCCTCTATCCTATCCTATCCTCTATCCTATCCTATCATCTATCCAATCCTCTATCCTATCCTATCCTCTATCCTATCCTATCTTCTATCCTATCCTATCCTCTATCCAATTCTCTATCCTATCCTCTATCCTATCCTCTATCCTATCCTATCTTCTATCCTATGCTATCCTCTATCCTATCAAATCCCCTATCCTATCCTCTATCCTATCGTCTATCCTATCCTATCTTCTATCGTATCCTATCCTCTATCCTATCCTGTCCTCTATCCGATCCTATCTTCTATCCTATCCTATCCTCTATCCTATCAAATCCCCTATCCTATCCTCTGTCCTATCCTATCCCCTATCCTATCCTATCATCTATCCTGTTCTATCCTCTATCTAATCCTATCCTCAATCCTATCCTTTCCTATATCGTATCCTATCCTGTATCCTATCCTCTATCCTATCCTATCCTCTATAATAGCTTACAATCTAGCCTATAATATCATCTATCCGTTCCTATTCTCTATCCTATACTATCCTCTATAATAAAGTACACTCTATCCTATAATATCATCTATCCGTTCCTATTCTCTATCCTATCCTCTATAATATCTTACACTCTAGCCTATAATATCATCTATCCGTTCCTATTCTCTATCCTATACTATCCTCTACAATATCGTTCACTCTATCCTATAATATCATCTATCCGTTCATATTCTCTATCCTATCCTCTATAATATCTTACACTCTAGCCTATAATATCATCTATCCGTTCCTATTCTCTATCCTATACTATCCTCTATAATATCGTACACTCTATCCAGATAATATCATCTATCCGTTCCTATCCTCTATCCTATCCTATAATCTATCCTATCCTATCTTCTATCCTATCCTATCCTCTATCCTATCCTATCCTCTATCCTATTCTCTATCCTATCCTCTATCCTATCCTCTATCCTATCCTATCTTCTATCCTATGCTATCCTCTATCCTATCCAATCCCCTATCCTATCCTCTATCCTATCCTATCCTGTATCCTATCCAATCCTCTATCATCTATCCTCAATCCTATCCATTCGTGTATCCTATCCAATCCTCTATACTATCCTATCCTCTATCCTATCCTATCGTCTATCCTATCCAATCCTCTATACTATCCTATCCTCTATCCTATCCTATCGTCTATCCTATCCTCTATCCTATCCTATTCTCTATCCTATCCTATCCTCTATCCTATCCTATCCTCTATCCTATCCTATCCTCTATCCTAGCCTATCCTCTATCCTATCCTATCCTCTATCCTATCCTATCCTCTATCCTATCCTATCCTATCCTCTATCCTATCCTATCCTCTATCCTATCCTATCGTCTATCCTATCATATCCTCTATCCTATCCTATCGTCTATCCTAGTCTCTATCCTATCCTATCCTCTATCCTATCCTATCCTCTATCCTGTCCTCTATCCTATCCTATCCTATCCTCTATCCTATCCTATCCTCTATGCTATCCTATCCTCTATCCTATCCTATCCTGTATCCTATCCAATCCTCTATCATCTATCCTCAATCCTATCCATTCGTGTATCCTATCCAATCCTCTATCCTATCCTATCCTCTATCCTATCAAATCCCCTATCCTATCCTCTATCCTATCCTATCCTCTATCCTATCCTATCCTCTATCCTATCCTATCCTCTATCCTATCCTATCGTCTATCCTATCCTATATAATATCCTATCCTCTATCCTATCCTATCCTCTATCCCATCCTATTCTCTATACTATCCTATCTTCTATCCTATCCTATCCTCTATCCTATCAAATCCCCTATCCTATCCTCTATCCTATCCTCTATCCTATCCTATCATCTATCCTGTTCTATCCTCTATCTAATCCTATCCTCAATCCTATCCTTTCCTATATCGTATCCTATCCTCTATCCTATCCTCTATCCTATCCTATCCTCTATAATATCTTACAATCTAGCCTATAATATCATCTATCCGTTCCTATTCTCTATCCTATACTATCCTCTATAATATCGTTCACTCTATCCTATAATATCATCTATCCGTTCCTATTCTCTATCCTATCCTCTATAATATCTTACACTCTAGCCTATAATATCATCTATCCGTTCCTATTCTCTATCCTATACTATCCTCTATAATATCGTACACTCTATCCAGATAATATCATCTATCCGTTCCTGTCCTCTATCCGATCCTATCTTCTATCCTATCCTATCCTCTATGCTATCCTATCCTCTATCCTATCCTATCCTCTATCCTATCCTATCCTCTATCCTATCCTATCCTCTATCCTATCCTATCCTCTATCCTATCCTATCGTCTATCCTATCCTCTATCCTATCCCATCCTCTATCCTATCAAATCCCCTATCCTATCCTCTATTATATCCTATCCTGTATCCTATCCAATCCTCTATCCTATCCTATCCTCTATCCTATCCTATCCTCTATCCTATCCTATCGTCTATCCTATCCTCTATCCTATCCTATCCTCTATCCCATCCTATCCTCTATCCTATCCTCTATCCTATCCTATCATCTATCCTGTTCTATCCTCTATCTAATCCTATCCTCAATCCTATCCTTTCCTATATCGTATCCTATCCTCTATCCTATCCTCTATCCTATCCTATCCTCTATAATATCTTACAATCTAGCCTATAATATCATCTATCCGTTCCTATTCTCTATCCTATACTATCCTCTATAATAAAGTACACTCTATCCTATAATATCATCTATCCGTTCCTATTCTCTATCCTATCCTCTATAATATCTTACATTCTAGCCTATAATATCATCTATCCGTTCCTATTCTCTATCCTATACTATCCTCTATAATATCGTACACTCTATCCTATAATATCATCTATCCGTTCCTATTCTCTATCCTATCCTCTATAATATCTTACACTCTAGCCTATAATATCATCTATCCGTTCCTATTCTCTATCCTATACTATCCTCTATAATATCGTACACTCTATCCAGATAATATCATCTATCCGTTCCTATCCTCTATCCTATCCTATCCTCTAACCTATCCTATCTTCTATCCTATCCTATCCTCTATCCTATCCTATGCTCTATCCTATCAAATCCCCGACCCTATCCGCTGTCCTATCCTATCCTCTATCCTATCCTATCCTCTATCCGATCCTATCCTCTATCCTATCCTATCCTCTATCCTATCCTATCCTCTATCCTATCCTATCCTCTAGCCTATCCTATCCTCTATCCTATCAAATCCCCTATCCTATCCTCTACCCTATCCTATCCTCTATCCTATCCTATCCTCTATCCTATCCTATCCTCTATCCTATCCTATCCTCTATCCTATCCTATCCTCTATCCTATCCTCTATCCTATCCTCTATCCTATCCTATCCTATCATCAATCCTATCCTATCCTATCCTCTATCCTATCCTATCTTCTATCCTATCCTATCCTCTATCCTATCAAATCCCCTATCCTATCCTCTATCCTATCCTACCCTTATCCTATCCTATCCTCTATCCTATCCTATCCTCTATCCTATCCTATCGTCTATCCTATCCTCTATCCTATCCTATCCTCTATCCTATCCTATCGTCTATCCTATCCTCTATCCTATCCTATCATCTATCCTGTTCTATCCTCTATCATATCCTATCTTCTATCCTATCCTATCCACTATCCTATCAAATCCCCTATCCTATCCTCTATCCTATCCTATCCTGTATCCTATCCAATCCTCTATCATCTATCCTCAATCCTATCCATTCGTGTATCCTATCCAATCCTCTATACTATCCTATCCTCTATCCTATCCTATCGTCTATCCTATCCTCTATCCTATCCTATCCTCTATCCTATCCTATCCTGTATCCTATCCAATCCTCTATCCTATCCTATCCTCTATCCTATCCTATCCTCTATCCTGTTCTATCCTCTATCTAATCCTATCCTCAATCCTATCCTTTCCTGTATCCTATCCTATCCTCTATCCTCTATCGTATCCAATCCTCTATCCTATCCTATGCTCTATCCTGTCCTCTATCCTATCCTATCCTCTATCCTATCCTATCCTCTATCCTATCCTATCCTCTATCCTATCCTATCCTCTATCCTATCCTATCCTCTATCCTATCCTATCCTCTATCCTATCCTATCCTCTATCCTATCCTATCCTCTATCCTATCCTATCCTCTATCCTATCAAATCCCCTATCCTATCCTCTATTATATCCTATCCTGTATCCTATCAAATCCTCTATCCTATCCTATCCTCTATCCTATCCTATCCTCTATCCTATCCTATCCTCTATCCTATCAAATCCCCTATCCTATCCTCTATTATATCCTATCCTGTATCCTATCAAATCCTCTATCCTATCCTATCATCTATCCTCAATCCTATCCTTTCCTGTGTCCTATCCAATCTTCTATCCTATCCTATCCTCTATCCTATCCTATCCTATCATCAATCCTATCCTTTCCTGTGTCCTATCCAATACTATCCTTTCCTGTATCCTATCCAATCCTATCATTTCCTGTATCCTACCCAATCCTCTATCCTATCCTATCCTCTATCCTATCCTATCCTATCCTCTATCCTATCCTATCCTGTATCCTATCCTATCCTCTATCCTATCCTATCCTCTATCCTATCCTATCCTCTATCCTATCCTATCCTCTACCCTCTCCAAACCCCTATCTAATCCTCTATTCCATCCTCTCCACTATAATATCTTATCCTCTATCCTATCCTATCCTCTATCCTTTCCTATCCTCTATCCTATCCTATCCTCTATCCTATCCTATCCTCTATCCTATCCTATATTCTATCCTATCCTATCCTCTATCCTATCAAATCCCCTATCATATCCTCTATTATATCCTATCCTGTATCCTATCCAATCCTCTATCCTATCCTATCATCTATCCTCAATCCTATCCTTTCCTGTATTCTATCCAATCCACTATACTATCCTGTCCTCTATCCTATCCTATCCTCTATCCTATCCTATCCTCTATCCTATCCTATCGTCTATCCTATCCTCTATCCTATCCTATCCTCTATCCTATCCTATCCTCCATCCTATCATATGCCCTATCCGATCCTATCCTCTATCCTATCCTATCCTCTATCCTATCCTATCCTATCATCAATCCTATCCTTTCCTGTATCCTATCCAATCCTATCCTTTCCTGTATCCTATCCAATACTATCCTTTCCTGTATCCTATCCAATCCTCTATCCTATCCTATCCTCTATCCTATCCTATCCTATCCTCTATCCTATCCTATCCTCTATTTTAACCTATCCTCTATCCTATCCTGTCCTCTATCCTATCCTATCCTCAATCCTATCCTTTCCTCTATCCTATCCAATCCTCTATCATATCCTATCCTCTATCCTATAATATCCTCTATCCTATCAAATCCCCTATCCTATCCTCTATCCTATCCTATCCTGTATCCTATCCAATCCTCTATTCTATCCTATCATCTATCCTCTATCCTATCCAATCCTCTATCCTATCCTATCCTCTATCCTATCATATCCTCTATCCTATAATATCCTCTAACTATCCTATCATCTATCCAATCCTCTATCCTATCCTGTCCTCTATCCGATCCTATCTTCTATCCTGTCCTATCCTCTATCCTATCAAATCCCCTATCCTATACTCTGTAGTATCGTATCCCCTATCCTATCCTATCCTCTATGCTATCCTATCCTCTATCCTATCCTATCCTCTATCCTATCCTATCCAATCCGCTATCCGATGCTCTATCCTATCCTACCCTATATAATATCGCATACTCTATCATATCCTATCCTCTATCCTATAATATCCTCTATCCTATCAAATCCCCTATCCTATCCTCTATCCTATCCTATCCTGTATCCTATCCAATCCTCTATTCTATCCTATCATCTATCCTCTATCCTATCCAATCCTCTATCCTATCCTATCCTCTATCCTATCATATCCTCTATCCTATAATATCCTCTAACTATCCTATCATCTATCCAATCCTCTATCCTATCCTGTCCTCTATCCGATCCTATCTTCTATCCTGTCCTATCCTCTATCCTATCAAATCCCCTATCCTATACTCTGTAGTATCGTATCCCCTATCCTATCCTATCCTCTATGCTATCCTATCCTCTATCCTATCCTATCCTCTATCCTATCCTATCCAATCCGCTATCCGATGCTCTATCCTATCCTACCCTATATAATATCGCATACTCTATCATATCCTATCCTCTATCCTATAATATCCTCTATCCTATCAAATCCCCTATCCTATCCTCTATCCTATCCTATCCTGTATCCTATCCAATCCTCTATTCTATCCTATCATCTATCCTCTATCCTATCCAATCCTCTATCCTATCCTATCCTCTATCCTATCATATCCTCTATCCTATAATATCCTCTAACTATCCTATCATCTATCCAATCCTCTATCCTATCCTGTCCTCTATCCGATCCTATCTTCTATCCTGTCCTATCCTCTATCCTATCAAATCCCCTATCCTATACTCTGTAGTATCGTATCCCCTATCCTATCCTATCCTCTATGCTATCCTATCCTCTATCCTATCCTATCCTCTATCCTATCAAATCCCCTATCCTATCCTCTATTATATCCTATCCTGTACCCTATCAAATCCTCTATCCTATCCTATCATCTATCCTCAATCCTATCCTTTCCTGTGTCCTATCCAATCTTCTATACTATCCTGTCCTCTATCCTATCCTATCCTCTATCCTATCCTATCCTCTAACCTATCCTATCCTCTATCCTATCCTATCCTCTATCCTATCCTATCCTATCCTCTATCCTATCCTATCCTGTATCCTATCCTATCCTCTATCCTATCCTATCCTCTATCCTATCCTATCCTCTACCCTCTCCAATCCCCTATCTAATCCTCTATTCCATCCTCTCCACTGTAATATCTTATCCTCTATCCTATCCTATCCTCTATCCTTTCCTATCTTCTATCCTATCCTATCGTCTATCCTATCCTATCCTCGATCCTATCCTATCCTCCATCCTATCCTATCCTCTATAATATCGTATCCTCTATCCTATCCAATCCTATATCCTATCCTCTATCCGATCCTATCCTCAATCCTATCAAATCCCCTATCCTATCCTCTATCCTATCCTATCCTGTATCCTATCCAATCCTCTATCCTATCCTATCATCTATCATCAATCCTATCCTTTCCTGTATCCTATCCTATCCTCTATCCTATCCTATCCTCTAACCTATCCTATCGTCTATCCTATCCTATCCTCTATCCTATCCTATCCTATCATCAATCCTATCCTTTCCTGTGTCCTATCCAATACTATCCTTTCCTGTATCCTATCCAATCCTATCCTTTCCTGTATCCTATCCAATCCTCTATCATATCCTATCCTCTAACCTATCCTATCCTATCCTCTATCCTATCCTCTATCCTATCCTATCCTCTATCCTATCCTATCCTCTATCCTATCCTATCCTCTATCCTATCCTATCCTATCATCAATCCTATCCTATCATCTATCCTCAATCCTCTATCCTATCCTATCCTCTATCCTACCCTGTCCTCTATCCTATCCTATCCTATATCCTATCCTCTATCCTATCCTATCTTCTATCCTATCCTATCCTCTATCCTATCAAATCCCCTATCCTATCCTCTATCCTATCCTATCCTGTATCCTATCCAATCCTCTATCCTATCCTATCCTCTATCCTATCCTATCCTCTATCCTGTTCTATCCTCTATCTAATCCTATCCTCAATCCTATCCTTTCCTGTATCCTATCCTATCCTCTATCCTCTATCGTATCCAATCCTCTATCCTATCCTATGCTCTATCCTGTCCTCTATCCTATCCTATCCTCTATCCTATCCTATCCTCTATCCTATCCTATCCTCTATCCTATCCTATCCTCTATCCTATCCTATCCTCTATCCTATCCTATCCTCTATCCTATCAAATCCCCTATCCTATCCTCTATTATATCCTATCCTGTATCCTATCAAATCCTCTATCCTATCCTATCATCTATCCTCAATCCTATCCTTTCCTGTGTCCTATCCAATCTTCTATACTATCCTGTCCTCTATCCTATCCTATCCTCTATCCTATCCTATCCTCTAACCTATCCTATCCTCTATCCTATCCTATCCTCTATCCTGTCCTATCCTATCATCAATCCTATCCTTTCCTGTGTCCTATCCAATACTATCCTTTCCTGTATCCTATCCAATCCTATCCTTTCCTGTATCCTATCCAATCCTCTATCCTATCCTATCCTCTATCCTATCCTATCCTATCCTCTATCCTATCCTATCCTGTATCCTATCCTATCCTCTATCCTATCCTATCCTCTATCCTATCCTATCCTCTACCCTCTCCAAACCCCTATCTAATCCTCTATTCCATCCTCTCCACTATAATATCTTATCCTCTATCCTATCCTATCCTCTATCCTTTCCTATCCTCTATCCTATCCTATCCTCTATCCTATCCTATCCTCTATCCTATCCTATCCTCTATCCTATCAAATCCCCTATCATATCCTCTATTATATCCTATCCTGTATCCTATCCAATCCTCTATCCTATCCTATCATCTATCCTCAATCCTATCCTTTCCTGTATTCTATCCAATCCACTATACTATCCTGTCCTCTATCCTATCCTATCCTCTATCCTATCCTATCCTCTATCCTATCCTATCGTCTATCCTATCCTCTATCCTATCCTATCCTCTATCCTATCCTATCCTCCATCCTATCCTATGTACTATCCGATCCTATCCTCTATCCTATCCTATCCTCTATCCTATCCTATCCTATCATCAATCCTATCCTTTCCTGTATCCTATCCAATCCTATCCTTTCCTGTATCCTATCCAATACTATCCTTTCCTGTATCCTATCCAATCCTCTATCCTATCCTATCCTCTATCCTATCCTATCCTATCCACTATCCTATCCTATCCTCTATTTTATCCTATCCTCTATCCTATCCTGTCTTCTATCCTATCCTATCCTCAATCCTATCCTTTCCTCTATCCTATCCAATCCTCTATCCTATCCTATCCTCTATCCTATCCTGTCCTCTATCCTATCCTATCCTCCATCCTATCCTCTATCCTAGCCTATCCTCTATCCTATCATATCCTCTATCCTATAATATCCTCTAACTATCCTATCATCTATCCAATCCTCTATCCTATCCTGTCCTCTATCCGATCCTATCTTCTATCCTGTCCTATCCTCTATCCTATCAAATCCCCTATCCTATACTCTGTAGTATCGTATCCCCTATCCTATCCTATCCTCTATGCTATCCTATCCTCTATCCTATCCTATCCTCTATCCTATCCTGTCCTCTATCCTATCCTATCCTCCATCCTATCCTCTATCCTAGCCTATCCTCTATCCTATCCTCTATCCTATCCTATCCAATCCGCTATCCGATGCTCTATCCTATCCTACCCTATATAATATCGCATACTCTATCATATCCTATCCTCTATCCTATAATATCCTCTATCCTATCAAATCCCCTATCCTATCCTCTATCCTATCCTATCCTGTATCCTATCCAATCCTCTATTCTATCCTATCATCTATCCTCTATCCTATCCAATCCTCTATCCTATCCTATCCTCTATCCTATCATATCCTCTATCCTATAATATCCTCTAACTATCCTATCATCTATCCAATCCTCTATCCTATCCTGTCCTCTATCCGATCCTATCTTCTATCCTGTCCTATCCTCTATCCTATCAAATCCCCTATCCTATACTCTGTAGTATCGTATCCCCTATCCTATCCTATCCTCTATGCTATCCTATCCTCTATCCTATCCTATCCTCTATCCTATCAAATCCCCTATCCTATCCTCTATTATATCCTATCCTCTACCCTATCAAATCCTCTATCCTATCCTATCATCTATCCTCAATCCTATCCTTTCCTGTGTCCTATCCAATCTTCTATACTATCCTGTCCTCTATCCTATCCTATCCTCTATCCTATCCTATCCTCTAACCTATCCTATCCTCTATCCTATCCTATCCTCTATCCTATCCTATCCTATCATCAATCCTATCCTTTCCTGTATCCTATCCAATACTATCCTTTCCTGTATCCTATCCAATCCTATCCTTTCCTGTATCCTATCCAATCCTCTATCCTATCCTATCCTCTATCCTATCCTATCCTATCCTCTATCCTATCCTATCCTGTATCCTATCCTATCCTCTATCCTATCCTATCCTCTATCCTATCCTTTCCTCTACCCTCTCCAATCCCCTATCTAATCCTCTATTCCATCCTCTCCACTGTAATATCTTATCCTCTATCCTATCCTATCCTCTATCCTTTCCTATCTTCTATCCTATCCTATCGTCTATCCTATCCTATCCTCGATCCTATCCTATCCTCCATCCTATCCTATCCTCTATAATATCGTATCCTCTATCCTATCCTGTCCTCTATCCTATCCAATCCTATATCCTATCCTCTATCCTATCCTATCCTCAATCCTATCCTATCCTTTATCCAACCCTATCCTCTATCCTATTCTATACTCTACCCTATCGTTTCCGCTATCCTACCCTATCCTCTACCCTATCCTGTCCTCTATCCTATCCATTCCCCTATCCTATCCTCTATCCTATCCTATCCTCTATCCTATCCTATCCTCTGTCCTATGCAATCCCCTATCCTATCCTCCGTTCGATCCTATCCTCTATCCTATTCTATCAACTATTATATCGTATGCTCTATCCTATCCTGTCCTCTATCCTATAATATCATCCATCCTATCCTATTCTCTATCCTAACCTATCCTCTGTCCAATCCTATCCTCTATCGTATCCTATCCTCTATCCTATCCAATCCCCTATCCTATCCAATCCCCTATCCCATCTATATCGTATCCTATCCTCAATCCTCTCCTATCCTATATCCTATCCTATCCTCCATCCTATCCTATCCTCTATCCTATCCTATCCTCTATCCTATCCATTCCCCTACCCTATCCTCTATCCTAATATATACTCTTTCCTATCCTATTCTCTATCCTAACCTATCCTCTGTCCAATCCTATCCTCTATCGTATCCTATCCTCTATCCTATCCAATCCCCTATCCTATACAATCCCCTATCCCATCACTATCGTATCCTATCCTCAATCCTCTCCTATCCTATATCCTATCCTATCCTCCATCCTATCCTATCCTCTATCCTATCCTATACTCTTTCCTATCCTATCCTCTAACCTATCCTATCCTTTATCCTATCCTATCCTCTATCCTATCCTATCCTCTATCCTATCCAATCCCCTATCCTATCCTCTATCCTATCCTATCCTCTATCCTATCCTATCCTCTATCCTACCCTATCCTCTATCCTATCCTATCCTCTATCCTATCCTATCCTCTATCCTATCCTATCCTATCCTCTATCCTATCCTATCCTCTATACTATCCAATCCCCTATCCAATCCTCTATCCTCTCCTCTATCCCGTCCGATCCTCAATCCTATCCTGTCCTCTATCCTATCATATCCTGTACTATATCCTATCCTCTATGCTATCCTAGCCTCTATCCTATACAATCCTATTTCCTCTACTCTATCCTATCCTATCCTCTATCCTATCCTCTATCCTATCCTATCCTCTATCCTATCCTATCCTCTATCCTATTCTATACTCTATCCTATCCTATCCGCTATCCTATCATATCCTCTATCCTATCCTATCCTCTATCCTATCCAATCCCCTATCCTATCCTCTATCCTATCCTATCATCTATCCTATCCCATCCTCTGTCCTATCCTATCCGCTATCCTATCCTATTCTCTATCCTTTCCAATCCCCTATCCTATCCAATCCACTATCTTATCCTCTATCCTACCCTAACCTCTATCCTAGTCTCTATCCGATCCTATCCTCTATCCTATCCTATCCCCTATCCTATCCTATCCTCTATCATATCCTATCCTCTATCGTTTAATATATCCTCAATCCTATCCTCTATCCTATCCAATCCTATATCCTATACTCTATCGTATCCTATCCTCTATCCTCTAATATCCTCTATCGTATAATCTATCCTCAATCCTATCCTCTATTCTATCCAATCCTCTATCCTATACTCTATCCTATCCTACCCTGTATCCTATCCTATCCTATCCTATCCTAACCTATCCTCTATCCTATCCTATCCTCTATCCTATACTATCCTCTATCCTATCCTATCCTCTATCCTATCCTATCCTCTATCGTATCCTATCCTCTATCCTATCCTATCCACTACCCAATCCTATCCTCGATCCTATCCTATCCTCCATGCTATCCTATCCTCTATAATATCGTATCCTCTATCCTATCCTGTCCTCTATCCTATCCAATCCTATATCCTATCCTCTATCCTATCCTATCCTCAATCCAACCCTATCCTCTATCCTATTCTACACTCTACCCTATCCTATCCTCTATCCTATCCAATCCCCTATCCTATCCTCTATCCTATCCTATCCTCAATTCTATCCTATTCTCTATCCTATCCTATCCTCTATCGTCTCCTATCCTCTATCCTATCCTATTCTCTATCCAATCCTATCCTACCCTCTATCCTATCCTATCCTCTATCCTATCCTATCCTCTACCCTATCCTATCCTCTATCGTCTCCTCTCCACTATCCTATACAATCTCCTATCATATCCTCTGTCCTATCCTATCCTCTATCCTATCCAATCCCCTATCCAATCCTCTATCCTATCCTATCCTCTATCCTATCCTATCCCCTATCCTATCCAATCCCCTATCCTATCCTCTATCCTATCCTCTTTCCGATCCTATCCCCTATCCTATCCTATCCTCTATCCTATCCTATCCTCTATCGTATAATCTATCCTCAATAATATCCTCTATCCTATCCAATCCTATATCCTATACTCTATCCTATCCTATCCTATATCCTATTCTATCCTATCCTATCCTCTATCCGATCCTATCCTCTATCCTATCCTATCCTCTATCGTCTCCTATCCTCTATGCTATCCTATCAACTATCCTACCCAATCCCCTATCCTATCAACTATCCTATCCAATCCCCTATCCTATCCTCTATCCTATTCTATACTCTATCCTATCCTATCCGCTATCCTATCCTATCCTCTATCCTAACCTATCCTCTGTCCAATCCTATCCTCTATCGTATCCTATCCTCTATCCTATCCAGTCCCCTATCCGATCCTCTATCCTATCCTATCCTCTATCCTATCCTACCCTCAATCCTATCCAATCCGCTATCCTATCCTATCCTCTATCCTATCCTATCCTCTATCCTATCCAATCCCCTATCCGATCCTCTATCCTATCCTATCCTCTATCCTATCCAGTCCCCTATCCGATCCTCTATCCTATCCTATCCTCTATCCTATCCTACCCTCAATCCTATCCAATCCGCTATCCTATCCTATACTCTATCCTATCCTATCCCCTATCTTATCCTATCCTCTATCCTATCCTATCCTCTATCATATCCTATCCTATCCTCTATCCTATCCTATCTTCTATCCTATCCTATCCTCTATCCTATCAAATCCCCTATCCTATCCTCTATCCTATCCTATCCTCTGTCCTATCTAATCCTCTATCCTATCCTATCCTCTATCCTATCCTATCGTCTATCCTATCCTATCCTCTGTCCTATCCTATCCTCTATCCTATCAAATCCCCTATCCTATCCTCTATCCTATCCTATCCTCTATCCTATCCTATCCTCTATCCTATCCTATCCTCTATCCTATCCTATCCGCTATCCTATCCTATCCTCTATCCTATCCTATCCTCTATCCTATCCTATCCTCTATCCTATCCTATCCTCTATCCTATCCTATCCTATCCTCTATCCTATCCTATCCTACCCTCTATCCTATCCTATCTTCTACCCTATCCTATCCTCTATCCTATCAAATCCCCTATCCTATCCTCTATCCTATCCTATCCTCTGTCGTATCTAATCCTCTATCCTATCCTATCCTCTATCCTAGTCTATCCTCTATCCTATCCTATCCTCTATCCTATCGTATCCTCTATCCTATCCTATCCTCTATCCTATCCTGTCCTCTATCCTATCCTATCCTCTATCCTATCCTATCCACTATCCTATCCTATCCTCTATCCTATCCTATCCTCTATCCTATCCTATCCTCTATCCTATCCTATCCTCTATCATATCCTATCCTCTATCCTATCCTATCCTGTATCCTATCCTATCCTCTATCCTATCCTATCCTCTATCCTATCCTATCCTCTATCCTATCCTATTCTCTATCCTATCCTATCCTCTATCCTATCCTATCCTATATCGTATCCTCTATCCTATCCTATCCTCTATCCTATCCTAACCTCTATCCTATCCAATCCTATATCCTATCCTCTATCATATCCTATCCTCTATCCTATCCCATCCTCTATCCTATCCTATTCTCTATCCTATCCTATCCTCTATCCTATCCTATTCTCTATCCTATCCTATCCTGTATCCTATCCTATACTCTATCCTATCCTATCCTCTATCCTATCCCATCCTCTATCATATCCTATAATATTCTCTATCCTATTCTATCCTCTATCCTATCCAATCCTATATCCTATTCTCCATCCTATCCTATCCTCTATCGTATCCTATCCTCTATCCTATCCTCTATCCTATCCTATCCTCTATCCTATCCTATCCTCTATCATATCCTATCCTCTATCCTATCCTATCCTCTATCCTATCCATTCCCCTACCCTATCCTCTATCCTATCCTATCCTCTTTCCTATCCTATTCTCTATCCTAACCTATCCTCTGTCCAATCCTATCCTCTATCGTATCCTATCCTCTATCCTATCCAATCCCCTATCCTATACAATCCCCTATCCCATCACTATCGTATCCTATCCTCAATCCTCTCCTATCCTATATCCTATCCTATCCTCTATCCTATCCTATCCTCTATCCTATTCTATACTCTATCCTATCATATCCGCTATCCTATCCTATCCTCTATCCTATCATATCCTCTATCCTATCCTATCCTCTATCCTTTCCAATCCCCTATCCTATCCAATCCACTATCCTATCCTCTATCCTAACCTAACCTCTATCCTATCCTCTATCCGATCCTATCCTCTATCCTATCCTATCCCCTATCCTATCCTATCCTCTATCCTATCCTATCCTCTATCGTATAATCTATCCTCAATCCTATACTCTATCGTATCCTATCCCCTATCCTCTCCTATCCTCTATCGTATAATCTATCCTCAATCCTATCCTCTATCCTATCCAATCCTCTATCCTATACTCTATCCTATCCTATCCTGTATCCTATCCTATCCTAGCCTATTATATCCTCTATCCTATCCTATCCTCTATCCTATCCTATTCTCTATCCTAACCTATCCTCTGTCCAATCCTATCCTCTATCGTATCCTATCCTCTATCCTATCCAGTCCCCTATCCGATCCTCTATCCTACGCTATCCTCTATCCTATCCAATCCTCTATCCTATCCTATCCTCTATCCTACCCTATCCTCTATCCTATCCTATCCTCTATCCTATCCTGTCCTCTATCCTATCCTATCCTCTATCCTATCCTATCCACTATCCTATCCTATCCTCTATCCTATCCTATCCTCTATCCTATCCTATCCTCTATCCTATCCTATCCTCTATCATATCCTATCCCCTATCCTATCCTATCCTGTATCTTATCCTATCCTCTATCCTATCCTATCCTCTATCCTATCCTATCCTCTATGCTATCCTATTCTCTATCCTATCCTATCCTCTATCCTATCCTATCCTCTATTGTATCCTATCCTCTATCCTATCCTATCCTATATCGTATCCTCTATCCTATCCTATCCTCTATCCTATCCTAACCTCTATCCTATCCAATCCTATATCCTATCCTCTATCATATCCTATCCTCTATCCTATCCTATCCTCTATTGTATCCTATCCTCTATCCTATCCAATCCTATATCGTATCCTCTATCCTATCCTATCCTCTTTCCTATCCTATCCTCTATCCTATCCTATCCTCTATCCTATCCTATCCTCTATCCTAACCTATCGTTTATCCTATCCTATTCTCTATCCTATCCTATCCTCTATCCTACCCTATCCTCTATCCTATCCTATCCTCTATCCTATCCAATCCTATATCCTATCATCTATCATATCCTATCATCTATCATATCCTATCCTCTATCCTATCCTATCCTCTATCGTATCCTATCCTCTATCCTATCCAATCCTATATCGTATCCTCTATCCTATCCTATCCTCTTTCCTATCCTATCCTCTATCCTATCCTATCCTCTATCCTATCCTATTCTCTATCCTATCCTATCCTCTATCCTATCCTATTCTCTATCCTATCCTATCCTGTATCATATCCTATCCTCTATCCTATCCTATCCTCTATCCTATCCTATCCTCTATCCTATCCTATTCTCTATCCTATCCTATCCTCTACCCTATCCTATCCTCTATCCTATCCTATCCTCTATCCTATCCTATCCTCTATCATATCTTATCCTCTATCCTATCCTATCCTCTATCCTATCCTATCCTCTATCCTATCCTACCCTCTATCATATCCTATCCTCTATCCTATCCTATCCTTTATTCTATCCAATCCTATATCCTGTCCTCTATCATATCCTATCCTCTATCCTATCCTATCCTCTATCCTATCCTCTATTCTATCCAATCCTATATCCTATCCTCTATCATATCCTATCCTCTATCCTATCCTATCCTCTATCCTATCCTATCCTCTATCCTATCCTATCCTCTATCCTATCCTATACTCTATCCTATCCTATCCTCTATCCTATCCTATCCTCTATCCTATCCTATACTCTATCCTATCCTATCCTCTATCCTATCCTATCCTCTATCCTATCCTATTCTCTATCCTATCCTATCCTCTATCCTATCCTATCCTCTATCCTATCCTATCCTCTATCCTATCCTATCCTCTATCCTATCCTATCCTCTATCCTATCCTATCCTCTATCCTAGTCTATCCTCTATCCTATCCTATCCTCTATCCTATCCTATCCTCTATCCTATCCTATCCTCTATCCTACCCTATCCTCTATCCTATCCAATCCTATATCGTATCCTCTATCCTATCCTATCCTCTTTCCTATCCTATCCTCTATCCTATCCTATCCTCTATCCTATCCTATCCTCTATCCTATCCTATCCTGTATCCCATCCTATCCTCTATCCTATCCTATCCTCTATCCTATCCTATCGTCTATCCTATCCTATCCACTATCCTATCCTATCCTCTATCCTATCCTATCCTCTATCCTATCCTATCCTCTATCCTATCCTATCCTATCCTGTATCCTATCCTATCCTCTATCCTATCCTATCCTCTATCCTATCCTATCCTCTATCATATCCTATCCTCTATCCTACCCTATCCTCTATCCTATCCAATCCTATATCGTATCCTCTATCCTATCCTATCATCTTTCCTATCCTATCCTCTATCCTGTCCTATCCTCTATCCTAACCTATCCTCTATCCTATCCTATCCTCTATCCTATCCTATTCTCTATCCTATCCTATACTCTATCCTATCCTATCCTCTATCCTATCCTATCCTGTATCCTATCCTATCCTCTATCCTATCCTATCCTCTATCCTATCCTATCCTCTATCCTATCCTATCCTCTATCCTATCCAATCCTATATCCTATCCTCTATCATATCCTATCCTCCATCCTATCCTATCCTCTATCGTATCCTATCCTCTATCGTATCCTATCCACTATCCTATCCTATGCTCTATCATATCCTATCCTCTATCCTATCCTATCCTCTATCCTATCCTATCCTCTATCCTATTCTATCCTCTATCCTATCCAATCCTATATCCTATTCTCTATCCTATCCTATCCTCTATCGTATCCTATCCTCTATCCTATCCAATCCACTATACTATAATATCCTCTATCCTATCCTATCCTCTATCCTATCCTCTATCCTATCCAATCCACTATCCTATCCTATCCTCTATCATATCCTACCCTCTATCCTATCCTATCCTCTATCCTATCCTATCCTCTATCCTATCCTCTATCCTATTCTATCCTCTATCCTATCCAATGCTATATCCTATTCTCTATCCTATCCTATCCTCTATCGTATCCTATCCTCTATCCTATCCAATCCTATATCGTATCGTCTATCCTATCCTATCCTCTTTCCTATCCTATCCTCTATCCTATCCTATCCTCTATCCTATCCTATCCTCTATCCTATCCTATCCTGTATCCCATTCTATCCTCTATCCTATCCTATCCTCTATCCTATCCTATCGTCTATCCTATCCTATCCACTATCCTATCCTATCCTCTATCCTATCCTATCCTCTATCCTAACCTATCCTATCCTGTATCCTATCCTATCCTCTATCCTATCCTATCCTCTATCCTATCCTATCCTCTATCATATCCTATCCTCTATCCTACCCTATCCTCTATCCTAACCAATCCTATATCATATCCTCTATCCTATCCTATCCTCTTTCCTATCCTATCCTCTATCCTGTCCTATCCTCTATCCTAACCTATCCTCTATCCTATCCTATCCTCTATCCTATCCTATTCTCTATCCTATCCTATCCTCTATCCTATCCTATCCTGTATCCTATCCTCTCCTCTATCCTATCCTATCCTCTATCCTATCCTATCCTCTATCCTATCCTATCCTCTATCCTATCCAATCCTATATCCTATCCTCTATCCTATCCTATCCTCTATCCTATCCTATCGTTTATCCTATCCTATCCTCTATCCTATCCTATCCTCTATCGTATCCTATCCTCTATCCTATCCTATCCTCTATCCTATCCTATTCTCTATCCTATCCTATCCTCTATCCTATCCTATTCTCTATCCTATCCTGTACTCTATCCTATCCTATCCTCTATCCTATCCTATCCTCTATCATATCCTATCCTCTATCCTATCCTATTCTCTATCATATTCTATCCTCTATCCTATCCAATCCTATATCCTATTCTCTATCCTATCCTATCCTCTATCGTATCCTATCCTCTATCCTATCCAATCCTATATCGTATCCTCTATTCTATCCTATCCTGTATCCTATTCTATTCTCTATCGTATCCTATCCTGTATCCCATCCTATCCTCTATCCTATCCTATCCTCTATCCTATCCCATCCTCTATCCTATCCAATCCTATATCCTATCCTCTATCATATCCTATCTTCTATCCTATCCTATCGTCTATCCTATCCTATCCGCTATCCTATACAATCCTATATCCTATCCTATCCTCTATTCTATCCTCTATCCTATCCTCTATCCTATCCTCTATCCTATCCTCTATCCTATCCTCTATCCTATCATCTATCCTATTCTATCCTCTGTCCTATCCAATCCTATATCCTATTCTCTATCCTATCCTATCCTCTATCCTATCCTATCGTCTATCCTATCCTATCCTCGATCCTATCCTATCCTCCATCCTATCCTATCCTCTATAATATCGTATCCTCTATCCTATCCTGTCCTCTATCCTATCCAATCCTATATCCTATCCTCTATCCTATCCTATCCTCAATCCTATCCTATCCTTTATCCAACCCTATCCTCTATCCTATTCTATACTCTACCCTATCGTTTCCGCTATCCTACCCTATCCTCTACCCTATCCTGTCCTCTATCCTATCCATTCCCCTATCCTATCCTCTATCCTATCCTATCCTCTATCCTATCCTATCCTCTGTCCTATGCAATCCCCTATCCTATCCTCCGTTCGATCCTATCCTCTATCCTATTCTATCAACTATTATATCGTATGCTCTATCCTATCCTGTCCTCTATCCTATAATATCATCCATCCTATCCTATTCTCTATCCTAACCTATCCTCTGTCCAATCCTATCCTCTATCGTATCCTATCCTCTATCCTATCCAATCCCCTATCCTATCCAATCCCCTATCCCATCTATATCGTATCCTATCCTCAATCCTCTCCTATCCTATATCCTATCCTATCCTCCATCCTATCCTATCCTCTATCCTATCCTATCCTCTATCCTATCCATTCCCCTACCCTATCCTCTATCCTAATATATACTCTTTCCTATCCTATTCTCTATCCTAACCTATCCTCTGTCCAATCCTATCCTCTATCGTATCCTATCCTCTATCCTATCCAATCCCCTATCCTATACAATCCCCTATCCCATCACTATCGTATCCTATCCTCAATCCTCTCCTATCCTCAATCCTCTCCTATCCTATATCCTATCCTATCCTCCATCCTATCCTATCCTCTATCCTATCCTATACTCTTTCCTATCCTATCCTCTAACCTATCCTATCCTTTATCCTATCCTATCCTCTATCCTATCCTATCCTCTATCCTATCCAATCCCCTATCCTATCCTCTATCCTATCCTATCCTCTATCCTATCCTATCCTCTATCCTACCCTATCCTCTATCCTATCCTATCCTCTATCCTATCCTATCCTCTATCCTATCCTATCCTATCCTCTATCCTATCCTATCCTCTATACTATCCAATCCCCTATCCAATCCTCTATCCTCTCCTCTATCCCGTCCGATCCTCAATCCTATCCTGTCCTCTATCCTATCATATCCTGTACTATATCCTATCCTCTATGCTATCCTAGCCTCTATCCTATACAATCCTATTTCCTCTACTCTATCCTATCCTATCCTCTATCCTATCCTCTATCCTATCCTATCCTCTATCCTATCCTATCCTCTATCCTATTCTATACTCTATCCTATCCTATCCGCTATCCTATCATATCCTCTATCCTATCCTATCCTCTATCCTATCCAATCCCCTATCCTATCCTCTATCCTATCCTATCATCTATCCTATCCCATCCTCTGTCCTATCCTATCCGCTATCCTATCCTATTCTCTATCCTTTCCAATCCCCTATCCTATCCAATCCACTATCTTATCCTCTATCCTACCCTAACCTCTATCCTAGTCTCTATCCGATCCTATCCTCTATCCTATCCTATCCCCTATCCTATCCTATCCTCTATCATATCCTATCCTCTATCGTTTAATATATCCTCAATCCTATCCTCTATCCTATCCAATCCTATATCCTATACTCTATCGTATCCTATCCTCTATCCTCTAATATCCTCTATCGTATAATCTATCCTCAATCCTATCCTCTATTCTATCCAATCCTCTATCCTATACTCTATCCTATCCTACCCTGTATCCTATCCTATCCTATCCTATCCTAACCTATCCTCTATCCTATCCTATCCTCTATCCTATACTATCCTCTATCCTATCCTATCCTCTATCCTATCCTATCCTCTATCGTATCCTATCCTCTATCCTATCCTATCCACTACCCAATCCTATCCTCGATCCTATCCTATCCTCCATGCTATCCTATCCTCTATAATATCGTATCCTCTATCCTATCCTGTCCTCTATCCTATCCAATCCTATATCCTATCCTCTATCCTATCCTATCCTCAATCCAACCCTATCCTCTATCCTATTCTACACTCTACCCTATCCTATCCTCTATCCTATCCAATCCCCTATCCTATCCTCTATCCTATCCTATCCTCAATTCTATCCTATTCTCTATCCTATCCTATCCTCTATCGTCTCCTATCCTCTATCCTATCCTATTCTCTATCCAATCCTATCCTACCCTCTATCCTATCCTATCCTCTA
The DNA here is from genome assembly GCF_050948215.1 of Halictus rubicundus. Lineage (NCBI taxonomy): Eukaryota > Metazoa > Arthropoda > Insecta > Hymenoptera > Halictidae > Halictus > Halictus rubicundus. The sequence continues at coordinate 37,128 of NW_027489104.1, read as the reverse complement.
TCCTATCCTATCCTCTACCCTATCCTATCCTCTATCGTCTCCTCTCCACTATCCTATACAATCTCCTATCATATCCTCTGTCCTATCCTATCCTCTATCCTATCCAATCCCCTATCCAATCCTCTATCCTATCCTATCCTCTATCCTATCCTATCCCCTATCCTATCCAATCCCCTATCCTATCCTCTATCCTATCCTCTTTCCGATCCTATCCCCTATCCTATCCTATCCTCTATCCTATCCTATCCTCTATCGTATAATCTATCCTCAATAATATCCTCTATCCTATCCAATCCTATATCCTATACTCTATCCTATCCTATCCTATATCCTATTCTATCCTATCCTATCCTCTATCCGATCCTATCCTCTATCCTATCCTATCCTCTATCGTCTCCTATCCTCTATGCTATCCTATCAACTATCCTACCCAATCCCCTATCCTATCAACTATCCTATCCAATCCCCTATCCTATCCTCTATCCTATTCTATACTCTATCCTATCCTATCCGCTATCCTATCCTATCCTCTATCCTAACCTATCCTCTGTCCAATCCTATCCTCTATCGTATCCTATCCTCTATCCTATCCAGTCCCCTATCCGATCCTCTATCCTATCCTATCCTACCCTCAATCCTATCCAATCCGCTATCCTATCCTATCCTCTATCCTATCCTATCCTCTATCCTATCCAATCCCCTATCCGATCCTCTATCCTATCCTATCCTCTATCCTATCCAGTCCCCTATCCGATCCTCTATCCTATCCTATCCTCTATCCTATCCTACCCTCAATCCTATCCAATCCGCTATCCTATCCTATACTCTATCCTATCCTATCCCCTATCTTATCCTATCCTCTATCCTATCCTATCCTCTATCATATCCTATCCTATCCTCTATCCTATCCTATCTTCTATCCTATCCTATCCTCTATCCTATCAAATCCCCTATCCTATCCTCTATCCTATCCTATCCTCTGTCCTATCTAATCCTCTATCCTATCCTATCCTCTATCCTATCCTATCGTCTATCCTATCCTATCCTCTGTCCTATCCTATCCTCTATCCTATCAAATCCCCTATCCTATCCTCTATCCTATCCTATCCTCTATCCTATCCTATCCTCTATCCTATCCTATCCTCTATCCTATCCTATCCTCTATCCTATCCTATCCTCTATCCTATCCTATCCTCTATCCTATCCTATCCTCTATCCTATCCTATCCTCTATCCTATCCTATCCTCTATCCTATCCTATCCTCTATCCTATCCTATCCTATCCTCTATCCTATCCTATCCTACCCTCTATCCTATCCTATCTTCTACCCTATCCTATCCTCTATCCTATCAAATCCCCTATCCTATCCTCTATCCTATCCTATCCTCTGTCGTATCTAATCCTCTATCCTATCCTATCCTCTATCCTAGTCTATCCTCTATCCTATCCTATCCTCTATCCTATCGTATCCTCTATCCTATCCTATCCTCTATCCTATCCTGTCCTCTATCCTATCCTATCCTCTATCCTATCCTATCCACTATCCTATCCTATCCTCTATCCTATCCTATCCTCTATCCTATCCTATCCTCTATCCTATCCTATCCTCTATCATATCCTATCCTCTATCCTATCCTATCCTGTATCCTATCCTATCCTCTATCCTATCCTATCCTCTATCCTATCCTATCCTCTATCCTATCCTATTCTCTATCCTATCCTATCCTCTATCCTATCCTATCCTATATCGTATCCTCTATCCTATCCTATCCTCTATCCTATCCTAACCTCTATCCTATCCAATCCTATATCCTATCCTCTATCATATCCTATCCTCTATCCTATCCCATCCTCTATCCTATCCTATTCTCTATCCTATCCTATCCTCTATCCTATCCTATTCTCTATCCTATCCTATCCTGTATCCTATCCTATACTCTATCCTATCCTATCCTCTATCCTATCCCATCCTCTATCATATCCTATAATATTCTCTATCCTATTCTATCCTCTATCCTATCCAATCCTATATCCTATTCTCCATCCTATCCTATCCTCTATCGTATCCTATCCTCTATCCTATCCTCTATCCTATCCTATCCTCTATCCTATCCTATCCTCTATCATATCCTATCCTCTATCCTATCCTATCCTCTATCCTATCCATTCCCCTACCCTATCCTCTATCCTATCCTATCCTCTTTCCTATCCTATTCTCTATCCTAACCTATCCTCTGTCCAATCCTATCCTCTATCGTATCCTATCCTCTATCCTATCCAATCCCCTATCCTATACAATCCCCTATCCCATCACTATCGTATCCTATCCTCAATCCTCTCCTATCCTATATCCTATCCTATCCTCTATCCTATCCTATCCTCTATCCTATTCTATACTCTATCCTATCATATCCGCTATCCTATCCTATCCTCTATCCTATCATATCCTCTATCCTATCCTATCCTCTATCCTTTCCAATCCCCTATCCTATCCAATCCACTATCCTATCCTCTATCCTAACCTAACCTCTATCCTATCCTCTATCCGATCCTATCCTCTATCCTATCCTATCCCCTATCCTATCCTATCCTCTATCCTATCCTATCCTCTATCGTATAATCTATCCTCAATCCTATACTCTATCGTATCCTATCCCCTATCCTCTCCTATCCTCTATCGTATAATCTATCCTCAATCCTATCCTCTATCCTATCCAATCCTCTATCCTATACTCTATCCTATCCTATCCTGTATCCTATCCTATCCTAGCCTATTATATCCTCTATCCTATCCTATCCTCTATCCTATCCTATTCTCTATCCTAACCTATCCTCTGTCCAATCCTATCCTCTATCGTATCCTATCCTCTATCCTATCCAGTCCCCTATCCGATCCTCTATCCTACGCTATCCTCTATCCTATCCAATCCTCTATCCTATCCTATCCTCTATCCTACCCTATCCTCTATCCTATCCTATCCTCTATCCTATCCTGTCCTCTATCCTATCCTATCCTCTATCCTATCCTATCCACTATCCTATCCTATCCTCTATCCTATCCTATCCTCTATCCTATCCTATCCTCTATCCTATCCTATCCTCTATCATATCCTATCCCCTATCCTATCCTATCCTGTATCTTATCCTATCCTCTATCCTATCCTATCCTCTATCCTATCCTATCCTCTATGCTATCCTATTCTCTATCCTATCCTATCCTCTATCCTATCCTATCCTCTATTGTATCCTATCCTCTATCCTATCCTATCCTATATCGTATCCTCTATCCTATCCTATCCTCTATCCTATCCTAACCTCTATCCTATCCAATCCTATATCCTATCCTCTATCATATCCTATCCTCTATCCTATCCTATCCTCTATTGTATCCTATCCTCTATCCTATCCAATCCTATATCGTATCCTCTATCCTATCCTATCCTCTTTCCTATCCTATCCTCTATCCTATACTATCCTCTATCCTATCCTATCCTCTATCCTAACCTATCGTCTATCCTATCCTATTCTCTATCCTATCCTATCCTCTATCCTACCCTATCCTCTATCCTATCCTATCCTCTATCCTATCCAATCCTATATCCTATCATCTATCATATCCTATCCTCTATCCTATCCTATCCTCTATCGTATCCTATCCTCTATCCTATCCAATCCTATATCGTATCCTCTATCCTATCCTATCCTCTTTCCTATCCTATCCTCTATCCTATCCTATCCTCTATCCTATCCTATTCTCTATCCTATCCTATCCTCTATCCTATCCTATCCTCTATCCTATCCTATTCTCTATCCTATCCTATCCTGTATCATATCCTATCCTCTATCCTATCCTATCCTCTATCCTATCCTATCCTCTATCCTATCCTATTCTCTATCCTATCCTATCCTCTACCCCTATCCTATCCTCTATCCTATCCTATCCTCTATCCTATCCTATCCTCTATCATATCTTATCCTCTATCCTATCCTATCCTCTATCCTATCCTATCCTCTATCCTATCCTACCCTCTATCATATCCTATCCTCTATCCTATCCTATCCTTTATTCTATCCAATCCTATATCCTGTCCTCTATCATATCCTATCCTCTATCCTATCCCTATCCCTATCCTATCCTCTATTCTATCCAATCCTATATCCTATCCTCTATCATATCCTATCCTCTATCCTATCCTATCCTCTATCCTATCCTATCCTCTATCCTATCCTATCCTCTATCCTATCCTATACTCTATCCTATCCTATCCTCTATCCTATCCTATCCTCTATCCTATCCTATTCTCTATCCTATCCTATCCTCTATCCTATCCTATCCTCTATCCTATCCTATCCTCTATCCTATCCTATCCTCTATCCTATCCTATCCTCTATCCTATCCTATCCTCTATCCTATCCTATCCTCTATCCTAGTCTATCCTCTATCCTATCCTATCCTCTATCCTATCCTATCCTCTATCCTATCCTATCCTCTATCCTACCCTATCCTCTATCCTATCCAATCCTATATCGTATCCTCTATCCTATCCTATCCTCTTTCCTATCCTATCCTCTATCCTATCCTATCCTCTATCCTATCCTATCCTCTATCCTATCCTATCCTGTATCCCATCCTATCCTCTATCCTATCCTATCCTCTATCCTATCCTATCGTCTATCCTATCCTATCCACTATCCTATCCTATCCTCTATCCTATCCTATCCTCTATCCTATCCTATCCTCTATCCTATCCTATCCTATCCTGTATCCTATCCTATCCTCTATCCTATCCTATCCTCTATCCTATCCTATCCTCTATCATATCCTATCCTCTATCCTACCCTATCCTCTATCCTATCCAATCCTATATCGTATCCTCTATCCTATCCTATCATCTTTCCTATCCTATCCTCTATCCTGTCCTATCCTCTATCCTAACCTATCCTCTATCCTATCCTATCCTCTATCCTATCCTATTCTCTATCCTATCCTATACTCTATCCTATCCTATCCTCTATCCTATCCTATCCTGTATCCTATCCTATCCTCTATCCTATCCTATCCTCTATCCTATCCTATCCTCTATCCTATCCTATCCTCTATCCTATCCAATCCTATATCCTATCCTCTATCATATCCTATCCTCCATCCTATCCTATCCTCTATCGTATCCTATCCTCTATCGTATCCTATCCACTATCCTATCCTATGCTCTATCATATCCTATCCTCTATCCTATCCTATCCTCTATCCTATCCTATCCTCTATCCTATTCTATCCTCTATCCTATCCAATCCTATATCCTATTCTCTATCCTATCCTATCCTCTATCGTATCCTATCCTCTATCCTATCCAATCCACTATACTATAATATCCTCTATCCTATCCTATCCTCTATCCTATCCTCTATCCTATCCAATCCACTATCCTATCCTATCCTCTATCATATCCTACCCTCTATCCTATCCTATCCTCTATCCTATCCTATCCTCTATCCTATCCTCTATCCTATTCTATCCTCTATCCTATCCAATGCTATATCCTATTCTCTATCCTATCCTATCCTCTATCGTATCCTATCCTCTATCCTATCCAATCCTATATCGTATCGTCTATCCTATCCTATCCTCTTTCCTATCCTATCCTCTATCCTATCCTATCCTCTATCCTATCCTATCCTCTATCCTATCCTATCCTGTATCCCATTCTATCCTCTATCCTATCCTATCCTCTATCCTATCCTATCGTCTATCCTATCCTATCCACTATCCTATCCTATCCTCTATCCTATCCTATCCTCTATCCTAACCTATCCTATCCTGTATCCTATCCTATCCTCTATCCTATCCTATCCTCTATCCTATCCTATCCTCTATCATATCCTATCCTCTATCCTACCCTATCCTCTATCCTATTTTTTTTTTTTTTTTTTTTTTTTTCCGAGGAGGTAATCTCGTTACGGATACCCGAACCCCCCCGGGGGGTGGGGTGGTCCGGGTTATGTGGGACTCCTCGGCTGGTTGGTGCAACGCCGAGTATACCCACTAACTCCTCCCCGTCCGTCCCTAGACTCCTGGGGGCACCCGTGCTCTGCGCGCGCATGTCAATCCGGTGTGCCCCCGCCTTAGCATACCACCCAGGGGGGGACGCGGCCCCCTCCCGTACCTACTCTATCCGAAGGCACCACGCAACGGACGACGTGGCGCCTTCCCCCCTGTTAGGCCGCCCGATGAGCATCCGAGCCCCCGCTCGAGATGCCCGGCGGCCTCCGGGGACGCCGTTGGTGACCGAGTGTAAGGGGATATCCGATCCCCCGCCTCGAGATCATCAAGGGCGTCCCCGCTCGCGTCAGAGGCGTCGCAACGGGGGTACGCCCCCGGGGCGTACCCTGCGCCGCCTCCCCCCCCTTCGGCCGGGATCGTGATTACGCTCCCGATCCCGTTCCGCAGCCTCCTTCCGCAGCATAACCCGCTCGCAGAAGGAAGCGAACCCCCTCCACGCCTCCTCGCCACCGGCTGCCGCAGCGACGACAGCCGGGAGCGAGAGGTCGTGGCCCACCGCGCGCCGCAGGGCACGGCGCTCTCCCCCCCCATGCCGGACACTCCTCCAGAGTGTGTTGCGCCGTGTCCCGCGGCTCGCCGCAGTGGTGACACGCCTCCTCGGTCTCCCTCCCGATGCGACACAGGTAGTCGCCGAAGCACCCGTGCCCGCTCATCACCTGCGTCACACGGTAGGAGACCCTATGCCCCATCCATCCCCTGTTCCATTGATCGAACACCGGGAGGATGGCCCGAACGGCCCGCCTCTCGCCCTCCCTCGTCCCGGGAAGGCTATCGCGCCACTCCCGGGCTGCGTGCCGCCGAGCATGTCGCCTGAGCTCATCCACCATGAGCCGCGCCTGATCCGGGGCCACCCCCCGGAGCCGGAGTTCCCTGGAGTGCGTATGCACATCCGCCAACACGCGGGCCTCCAGCTCGAGGGGGATCAGCCCCGACATCACCATCGCCGTCGCGTATGAAATGGTGCGGTACCCCCGCACGATGCCTATGGCCAGCCTGCGCTCGATGCGACGCAGCAGCGACCGTGTGCCGCCACTGCGCCCCCTAGCCAAGACATCGCGCGCCCACACAGGGGCTCCGTACAGGACCAAAACTCGCACCACCACCGCGAACAGACGACGCACCCGTCCACAGGGTCCCCCGAGATTCGGGAGAAGGCGACCGAGCGCAGCGGTCGCCCTCTCCGCCCGGGGCGCCAGCGACTCAAGGTGGCGGTCAAAACGCCACCGGCCGTCAAGCTCGAGTCCCAGGTACCGCATCTGGGACCCGACCTTGACCATCCCCTCCCCCACGCAGATCCAGCACTGGGGAGGCGCCGCCAACCGGGCCGAGCGGAGAAACCACATGGCCCTGGTTTTCTCGACGGACACCTCTAGGCCCAGCGACCGGATCGCGCGCACCGCGCGCCACGCGCCGCGCTCCGCCAGGCAGATGGCCTCCTTCGCATACCTCCCGGTGGCCAATACCAGCGTGTCGTCGGCGTAACACGTCAGGCTGACCCCGGGAGGCATCTCCTCCCGCAGGACGCGATCGTACGCAAGATTCCACAGCAACGGGCCCAACACCGAGCCCTGCGGAACCCCGCGCACGACGCCCCTGCGCACCATCCCGTACCGGCCGGGATACTCTATACCCCTGTCGGAGAGATAGCTCCCGATCACCCTTCTGAGATACAGAGGCACCCGGTGGAAGACCAGGGCCTCCATTATCCGATCCCAGGGGACGGTGTTGAACGCGTTAGCGATATCCAAGGATATCGCCAACGCAACTCCGCCCCCCCTCGTACAGGCCTCCGAGAGAGCCCTCACCCGCCGAATAGCGTCGACGGTGGAGAGACCCTCCCGGAAGCCGAATTGAACCCCGCTCAGATCGGGGACCCCTCCCGCCGACAGGTGCCTGACGAGGCGTCCAACGAGTACGCGCTCGAACAACTTCCCCGCCTCGTCCAGCAGACAAATTGGCCGGTACCCTGAGGGCGAGTCCCGGGACTTGCCCCCCTTCGGAAGGAGGACCAACCTGCCCGACTTCCACTCCGTGGGGAACACCCCCTCCCTCAGACAGCCGTTATACAGCTGCCGGAGTTCGGCGGCGAGTCCCCCCTCCAGGGCCAAGACCAACGCGCGGCCCGGCACCCCGTCCGGGCCCGGGGCCTTGCGGCCCACCCGCCGCGCCCACCCTATCCTCTATCCTAACCAATCCTATATCATATCCTCTATCCTATCCTATCCTCTTTCCTATCCTATCCTCTATCCTGTCCTATCCTCTATCCTAACCTATCCTCTATCCTATCCTATCCTCTATCCTATCCTATTCTCTATCCTATCCTATCCTCTATCCTATCCTATCCTGTATCCTATCCTCTCCTCTATCCTATCCTATCCTCTATCCTATCCTATCCTCTATCCTATCCTATCCTCTATCCTATCCAATCCTATATCCTATCCTCTATCCTATCCTATCCTCTATCCTATCCTATCGTTTATCCTATCCTATCCTCTATCCTATCCTATCCTCTATCGTATCCTATCCTCTATCCTATCCTATCCTCTATCCTATCCTATTCTCTATCCTATCCTATCCTCTATCCTATCCTATTCTCTATCCTATCCTGTACTCTATCCTATCCTATCCTCTATCCTATCCTATCCTCTATCATATCCTATCCTCTATCCTATCCTATTCTCTATCATATTCTATCCTCTATCCTATCCAATCCTATATCCTATTCTCTATCCTATCCTATCCTCTATCGTATCCTATCCTCTATCCTATCCAATCCTATATCGTATCCTCTATTCTATCCTATCCTGTATCCTATTCTATTCTCTATCGTATCCTATCCTGTATCCCATCCTATCCTCTATCCTATCCTATCCTCTATCCTATCCCATCCTCTATCCTATCCAATCCTATATCCTATCCTCTATCATATCCTATCTTCTATCCTATCCTATCGTCTATCCTATCCTATCCGCTATCCTATACAATCCTATATCCTATCCTATCCTCTATTCTATCCTCTATCCTATCCTCTATCCTATCCTCTATCCTATCCTCTATCCTATCCTCTATCCTATCATCTATCCTATTCTATCCTCTGTCCTATCCAATCCTATATCCTATTCTCTATCCTATCCTATCCTCTATCCTATCCTATCCTCTATCCTATACTATCCTCTATCCTATCCTATTCTCTATCCTAACCTATCCTCTATCGTATCCTATCCTCTATCCTATCCTATCCTCTATCCTATTCTATCCTCTATCCTATCCAATCCTATATCCTATTCTCTATCCTATCCTATCCTCTATCGTATCCTATCCTCTATCCTATCCAATCCACTATCCTATCCTATCCTCTATCCTATCCTATCCTCTATCCTATCCTATCCTCTATCCTATCCTATCGTTTATCCTATCCTATCCTCTATCCTATCCTATCCTCTATCGTATCCTATCCTCTATCCTATCCTATCCTCTATCCTATCCTATTCTCTATCCTATCCTATCCTCTATCCTATCCTATTCTCTATCCTATCCTGTACTCTATCCTATCCTATCCTCTAACCTATCCTATCCTCTATCATATCCTATCCTCTATCATATCCTATCCTCTATCCTACCCTATCCTCTATCCTATCCAATCCTATATCGTATCCTCGATCCTATCCTATCCTCTTTCCTATCCTATCCTCTATCCTGTCCTATCCTCTATCCTAACCTATCCTCTATCCTATCCAATCCACTATCCTATCCTATCCTCTATCCTATCCTATCCTCTATCCTAACCTATCGTCTATCCTATCCTATTCTCTATCCTATCCTATCCTCTATCCTACCCTATCCTCTATCCTATCCTATCCTCTATCGTATCCTATCCTCTATCCTATCCTCTATCCTATCCTATCCTCTATCCTCTCCTATCCTCTATCATATCCTATCCTCTATCCTATCCTATCCTCTATCCTATTCTATCCTCTATCCTATCCAATCCTATATCCTATTCTCTATCCTATCCTATCCTCTATCGTATCCTATCCTCTATCCTATCCAATCCTATATCGTATCCTCTATTCTATCCTATCCAATCCTATATCGTATCCTCTATTCTATCCTATCCTGTATCCTATCCTATTCTCTATCGTATCCTATCCTGTATCCTATCCTATCCACTATCCTATCCTATCCTCTATCATATCCTATCCTCTATCCTATCCTATCCTCTATCCTATCCTATCCTCTATCCTATTCTATCCTCTATCCTATTCTCTATCCTATCCTATCCCCTATCGTATCCTATCCTCTATCCTATCCAATCCTATATCGTATCCTCTATTCTATCCTATCCTGTATCCTATCCTATCCTCCATCTTATCCTATCCTCTATCCTATCCTATCCTCTATCCTATCCTATCCTCTATCCTATCCTATCCTCTATCCTATCCTATCCTCTATCCTATCCAATCCTATATCCTATCCTCTATCCTATCCTATCCTCTATCCTATCCTATCCTCTATCCTAACCTATCGTCTATCCTATCCTATTCTGTATCCTATCCTATCCTCTATCCTACCCTATCCTCTATCCTATCCTATCCTCTATCCTATCCAATCCTATTTCCTATTCTCTATCCTATCCTATCCTCTATCGTATCCAATCCTATATCGTATCCTCTATCCTATCCTATCCTCTATCCTATCCTATCCTCTATCATATCCTATCCTCTATCCTATCCTATTCTCTATCCTATTCTATCCTCTATCCTATCCAATCCTATATCCTATTCTCTATCCTATCCTGTCCTCTATCGTATCCTATCCTCTATCCTATCCTCTATCCTTTCCTATCCTCTATCCTATCCTATCCTCTATCATATCCTACCCTCTATCCTATCCTATCCTCTATCCTATTCTATCCTCTATCCTATCCAATCCTATATCCTATTCCCTATCCTATCCCATCCTCTATCGTATCCTATCCTCTATCCTATCCAATCCTATATCGTATCCTCTATTCTATCCTATCCTGTATCCTATCATATCCTCTATCCTATCCTATCCTCTATCCTATCCTATCCTCTATCCTATCCTATCCTCTATCCTATCCAATCCACTATACTATCCTATCCTCTATCATATCCTATCCTCTATCCTATCCTATCCTCTATCCTATCCTATCCTCTATCCTATCCTATTCTCTATCCTATCCTATCCTCTATCCTATCCTATCGTCTATCCTATCCTATCCTCTATCCTATCCTAACCTCTAACCTATCCTATCCTCTATCCTATCCTATCCTCTATTATATCCTATCCTCTATCCTATATTATCCTCTATCCTATCCTATCCTATACTCTATCCTATCCTATCCTCTATCCTATCCTATCCTCTATCCTATCCTATCCTCTATCCTATCCTATCCTCTATCCTATCCTATCCTCTATCCTATCCTATCCTCTATCCTATCCTATCCTCTATCCTATCCTATCCTCTATCCTATCCTATCCTCTATCCTATCCTATCCTCTATCCTATCCTATCCTCTATCCTATCCTCTATCCTATCCTCTATCCTATCCTCTATCCTATCCTCTATCCTATCCTCTATCCTATCCTATCCTCTATCCTATCCTCTAACCTATCCTATCCTATCCTCTATCCTATCCTATCCCATCCTCTATCCTATCCTATCCTCTATCCTATCCTATCCTCTATCCTATCCTATCCTCTATCCTATCCTATCCTCTATCCTATCCTATCCTCTATCCTATCCTATCCTCTATCCTATCCTATCCTCTACCCTCTCCAAACCCCTATCTAATCCTCTATTCCATCCTCTCCACTATAATATCTTATCCTCTATCCTATCCTATCCTCTATCCTTTCCTATCCTCTATCCTATCCTATCCTCTATCCTATCCTATCCTCTATCCTATCCTATCCTCTATCCTATCAAATCCCCTATCATATCCTCTATTATATCCTATCCTGTATCCTATCCAATCCTCTATCCTATCCTATCATCTATCCTCAATCCTATCCTTTCCTGTATTCTATCCAATCCACTATACTATCCTGTCCTCTATCCTATCCTATCCTCTATCCTATCCTATCCTCTATCCTATTCTATCCTCTATCCTATTCTCTATCCTATCCTATCCCCTATCGTATCCTATCCTCTATCCTATCCAATCCTATATCGTATCCTCTATTCTATCCTATCCTGTATCCTATCCTATCCTCCATCTTATCCTATCCTCTATCCTATCCTATCCTCTATCCTATCCTATCCTCTATCCTATCCTATCCTCTATCCTATCCTATCCTCTATCCTATCCAATCCTATATCCTATCCTCTATCCTATCCTATCCTCTATCCTATCCTATCCTCTATCCTAACCTATCGCCTATCCTATCCTATTCTGTATCCAATCCTATCCTCTATCCTACCCTATCCTCTATCCTATCCTATCCTCTATCCTATCCAATCCTATTTCCTATTCTCTATCCTATCCTATCCTCTATCGTATCCAATCCTATATCGTATCCTCTATCCTATCCTATCCTCTATCCTATCCTATCCTCTATCATATCCTATCCTCTATCCTATCCTATTCTCTATCCTATTCTATCCTCTATCCTATCCAATCCTATATCCTATTCTCTATCCTATCCTGTCCTCTATCGTATCCTATCCTCTATCCTATCCTCTATCCTTTCCTATCCTCTATCCTATCCTATCCTCTATCATATCCTACCCTCTATCCTATCCTATCCTCTATCCTATTCTATCCTCTATCCTATCCAATCCTATATCCTATTCTCTATCCTATCCCATCCTCTATCGTATCCTATCCTCTATCCTATCCAATCCTATATCGTATCCTCTATTCTATCCTATCCTGTATCCTATCATATCCTCTATCCTATCCTATCCTCTATCCTATCCTATCCTCTATCCTATCCTATCCTCTATCCTATCCAATCCACTATACTATCCTATCCTCTATCATATCCTATCCTCTATCCTATCCTATCCTCTATCCTATCCTATCCTCTATCCTATCCTATTCTCTATCCTATCCTATCCTCTATCCTATCCTATCGTCTATCCTATCCTATCCTCTATCCTATCCTAACCTCTAACCTATCCTATCCTCTATCCTATCCTATCCTCTATTATATCCTATCCTCTATCCTATATTATCCTCTATCCTATCCTATCCTATACTCTATCCTATCCTATCCTCTATCCTATCCTATCCTCTATCCTATCCTATCCTCTATCCTATCCAATCCACTATACTATCCTATCCTCTATCATATCCTATCCTCTATCCTATCCTATCCTCTATCCTATCCTATCCTCTATCCTATCCTATTCTCTATCCTATCCTATCCTCTATCCTATCCTATCGTCTATCCTATCCTATCCTCTATCCTATCCTAACCTCTAACCTATCCTATCCTCTATCCTATCCTATCCTCTATTATATCCTATCCTCTATCCTATATTATCCTCTATCCTATCCTATCCTATACTCTATCCTATCCTATCCTCTATCCTATCCTATCCTCTATCCTATCCTATCCTCTATCCTATCCTATCCTCTATCCTATCCTATCCTCTATCCTATCCTATCCTCTATCCTATCCTATCCTCTATCCTATCCTATCCTCTATCCTATCCTATCCTCTATCCTATCCTATCCTCTATCCTATCCTATCCTCTATCCTATCCTATCCTCTATCCTATCCTCTATCCTATCCTCTATCCTATCCTCTATCCTATCCTCTATCCTATCCTCTATCCTATCCTATCCTCTATCCTATCCTCTAACCTATCCTATCCTATCCTCTATCCTATCCTATCCCATCCTCTATCCTATCCTATCCTCTATCCTATCCTATCCTCTATCCTATCCTATCCTCTATCCTATCCTATCCTCTATCCTATCCTATCCTCTATCCTATCCTATCCTCTACCCTCTCCAAACCCCTATCTAATCCTCTATTCCATCCTCTCCACTATAATATCTTATCCTCTATCCTATCCTATCCTCTATCCTTTCCTATCCTCTATCCTATCCTATCCTCTATCCTATCCTATCCTCTATCCTATCCTATCCTCTATCCTATCAAATCCCCTATCATATCCTCTATTATATCCTATCCTGTATCCTATCCAATCCTCTATCCTATCCTATCATCTATCCTCAATCCTATCCTTTCCTGTATTCTATCCAATCCACTATACTATCCTGTCCTCTATCCTATCCTATCCTCTATCCTATCCTATCCTCTATCCTATCCTATCGTCTATCCTATCCTCTATCCTATCCTATCCTCTATCCTATCCTATCCTCCATCCTATCCTATGACCTATCCGATCCTATCCTCTATCCTATCCTATCCTCTATCCTATCCTATCCTATCATCAATCCTATCCTTTCCTGTATCCTATCCAATCCTATCCTTTCCTGTATCCTATCCAATCCTCTATCCTATCCTATCCTCTATCCTATCCTATCCTATCCACTATCCTATCCTATCCTCTATTTTATCCTATCCTCTATCCTATCCTGTCCTCTATCCTATCCTATCCTCAATCCTATCCTTTCCTCTATCCTATCCAATCCTCTATCCTATCCTATCCTCTATCCTATCCTGTCCTCTATCCTATCCTATCCTCCATCCTATCCTCTATCCTAGCCTATCCTCTATCCTATCCTCTATCCTATCCTATCCAATCCGCTATCCGATGCTCTATCCTATCCTACCCTATATAATATCGCATACTCTATCATATCCTATCCTCTATCCTATAATATCCTCTATCCTATCAAATCCCCTATCCTATCCTCTATCCTATCCTATCCTGTATCCTATCCAATCCTCTATTCTATCCTATCATCTATCCTCTATCCTATCCAATCCTCTATCCTATCCTATCCTCTATCCTATCATATCCTCTATCCTATAATATCCTCTAACTATCCTATCATCTATCCAATCCTCTATCCTATCCTGTCCTCTATCCGATCCTATCTTCTATCCTGTCCTATCCTCTATCCTATCAAATCCCCTATCCTATACTCTGTAGTATCGTATCCCCTATCCTATCCTATCCTCTATGCTATCCTATCCTCTATCCTATCCTATCCTCTATCCTATCAAATCCCCTATCCTATCCTCTATTATATCCCTTCCTCTACCCTATCAAATCCTCTATCCTATCCTATCATCTATCCTCAATCCTATCCTTTCCTGTGTCCTATCCAATCTTCTATACTATCCTGTCCTCTATCCTATCCTATCCTCTATCCTATCCTATCCTCTAACCTATCCTATCCTCTATCCTATCCTATCCTCTATCCTATCCTATCCTATCATCAATCCTATCCTTTCCTGTATCCTATCCAATACTATCCTTTCCTGTATCCTATCCAATCCTATCCTTTCCTGTATCCTATCCAATCCTCTATCCTATCCTATCCTCTATCCTATCCTATCCTATCCTCTATCCTATCCTATCCTGTATCCTATCCTATCCTCTATCCTATCCTATCCTCTATCCTATCCTATCCTCTACCCTCTCCAATCCCCTATCTAATCCTCTATTCCATCCTCTCCACTGTAATATCTTATCCTCTATCCTATCCTATCCTCTATCCTTTCCTATCTTCTATCCTATCCTATCGTCTATCCTATCCTATCCTCGATCCTATCCTATCCTCCATCCTATCCTATCCTCTATAATATCGTATCCTCTATCCTATCCTGTCCTCTATCCTATCCAATCCTATATCCTATCCTCTATCCTATCCTATCCTCAATCCTATCCTATCCTTTATCCAACCCTATCCTCTATCCTATTCTATACTCTACCCTATCGTTTCCGCTATCCTACCCTATCCTCTACCCTATCCTATCCTCTATCCTATCCATTCCCCTATCCTATCCTCTATCCTATCCTATCCTCTATCCTATCCTATCCTCTGTCCTATGCAATCCCCTATCCTATCCTCCGTTCGATCCTATCCTCTATCCTATTCTATCAACTATTATATCGTATGCTCTATCCTATCCTGTCCTCTATCCTATAATATCATCCATCCTATCCTATTCTCTATCCTAACCTATCCTCTGTCCAATCCTATCCTCTATCGTATCCTATCCTCTATCCTATCCAATCCCCTATCCTATCCAATCCCCTATCCCATCTATATCGTATCCTATCCTCAATCCTCTCCTATCCTATATCCTATCCTATCCTCCATCCTATCCTATCCTCTATCCTATCCTATCCTCTATCCTATCCATTCCCCTACCCTATCCTCTATCCTAATATATACTCTTTCCTATCCTATCCTCTATCCTATCCTCTATCCTATCCTCTATCCTATCCTCTATCCTATCCTCTATCCTATCCTCTATCCTATCCTATCCTCTATCCTATCCTCTAACCTATCCTATCCTATCCTCTATCCTATCCTATCCCATCCTCTATCCTATCCTATCCTCTATCCTATCCTATCCTCTATCCTATCCTATCCTCTATCCTATCCTATCCTCTATCCTATCCTATCCTCTATCCTATCCTATCCTCTACCCTCTCCAAACCCCTATCTAATCCTCTATTCCATCCTCTCCACTATAATATCTTATCCTCTATCCTATCCTATCCTCTATCCTTTCCTATCCTCTATCCTATCCTATCCTCTATCCTATCCTATCCTCTATCCTATCCTATCCTCTATCCTATCAAATCCCCTATCATATCCTCTATTATATCCTATCCTGTATCCTATCCAATCCTCTATCCTATCCTATCATCTATCCTCAATCCTATCCTTTCCTGTATTCTATCCAATCCACTATACTATCCTGTCCTCTATCCTATCCTATCCTCTATCCTATCCTATCCTCTATCCTATCCTATCGTCTATCCTATCCTCTATCCTATCCTATCCTCTATCCTATCCTATCCTCCATCCTATCCTATGACCTATCCGATCCTATCCTCTATCCTATCCTATCCTCTATCCTATCCTATCCTATCATCAATCCTATCCTTTCCTGTATCCTATCCAATCCTATCCTTTCCTGTATCCTATCCAATCCTCTATCCTATCCTATCCTCTATCCTATCCTATCCTATCCACTATCCTATCCTATCCTCTATTTTATCCTATCCTCTATCCTATCCTGTCCTCTATCCTATCCTATCCTCAATCCTATCCTTTCCTCTATCCTATCCAATCCTCTATCCTATCCTATCCTCTATCCTATCCTGTCCTCTATCCTATCCTATCCTCCATCCTATCCTCTATCCTAGCCTATCCTCTATCCTATCCTCTATCCTATCCTATCCAATCCGCTATCCGATGCTCTATCCTATCCTACCCTATATAATATCGCATACTCTATCATATCCTATCCTCTATCCTATAATATCCTCTATCCTATCAAATCCCCTATCCTATCCTCTATCCTATCCTATCCTGTATCCTATCCAATCCTCTATTCTATCCTATCATCTATCCTCTATCCTATCCAATCCTCTATCCTATCCTATCCTCTATCCTATCATATCCTCTATCCTATAATATCCTCTAACTATCCTATCATCTATCCAATCCTCTATCCTATCCTGTCCTCTATCCGATCCTATCTTCTATCCTGTCCTATCCTCTATCCTATCAAATCCCCTATCCTATACTCTGTAGTATCGTATCCCCTATCCTATCCTATCCTCTATGCTATCCTATCCTCTATCCTATCCTATCCTCTGTCCTATGCAATCCCCTATCCTATCCTCCGTTCGATCCTATCCTCTATCCTATTCTATCAACTATTATATCGTATGCTCTATCCTATCCTGTCCTCTATCCTATAATATCATCCATCCTATCCTATTCTCTATCCTAACCTATCCTCTGTCCAATCCTATCCTCTATCGTATCCTATCCTCTATCCTATCCAATCCCCTATCCTATCCAATCCCCTATCCCATCTATATCGTATCCTATCCTCAATCCTCTCCTATCCTATATCCTATCCTATCCTCCATCCTATCCTATCCTCTATCCTATCCTATCCTCTATCCTATCCATTCCCCTACCCTATCCTCTATCCTAATATATACTCTTTCCTATCCTATTCTCTATCCTAACCTATCCTCTGTCCAATCCTATCCTCTATCGTATCCTATCCTCTATCCTATCCAATCCCCTATCCTATACAATCCCCTATCCCATCACTATCGTATCCTATCCTCAATCCTCTCCTATCCTCTATCCAATCCTATCCTCTATCCTATCCTATCCTCTATCCTATCCAATCCACTATCCTATCCTATCCTCTAACCTGTCCTATCCTTTATCCTATCCTATCCTCTATCCTATCCTATCCTCTATCCTATCCAATCCCCTATCCTATCCTCTATCCTATCCTATCCTCTATCCTATCCTATCCTCTATCCTACCCTATCCTCTATCCTATCCTATCCTCTATCCTATCCTATCCTCTATCCTATCCTATCCTATCCTCTATCCTATCCTATCCTCTATACTATCCAATCCCCTATCCAATCCTCTATTCTCTCCTCTATCCCGTCCGATCCTCAATCCTATCCTGTCCTCTATCCTATCATATCCTGTACTATATCCTATCCTCTATGCTATCCTAGCCTCTATCCTATACAATCCTATTTCCTCTACTCTATCCTATCCTATCCTCTATCCTATCCTCTATCCTATCCTATCCTCTATCCTATCCTATCCTCTATCCTATTCTATACTCTATCCTATCCTATCCGCTATCCTATCATATCCTCTATCCTATCCTATCCTCTATCCTATCCAATCCCCTATCCTATCCTCTATCCTATCCTATCATCTATCCTATCCCATCCTCTGTCCTATCCTATCCGCTATCCTATCCTATTCTCTATCCTTTCCAATCCCCTATCCTATCCAATCCACTATCTTATCCTCTATCCTACCCTAACCTCTATCCTAGTCTCTATCCGATCCTATCCTCTATCCTATCCTATCCCCTATCCTATCCTATCCTCTATCATATCCTATCCTCTATCGTTTAATATATCCTCAATCCTATCCTCTATCCTATCCAATCCTATATCCTATACTCTATCGTATCCTATCCTCTATCCTCTAATATCCTCTATCGTATAATCTATCCTCAATCCTATCCTCTATTCTATCCAATCCTCTATCCTATACTCTATCCTATCCTATCCTGTATCCTATCCTATCCTATCCTATCCTAACCTATCCTCTATCCTATCCTATCCTCTATCCTATACTATCCTCTATCCTATCCTATCCTCTATCCTATCCTATCCTATCCTCTATCCTATCCTATTCTCTATCCTAACCTATCCTCTGTCCAATCCTATCCTCTATCGTATTTTATCCTCTATCCTATCCAATCCCCTATCCCGTCACTATCGTATCCTATCCTCAATCCTCTCCTATCCTCTATCCAATCCTATCCTCTATCCTATCCTATCCTCTATCCTATCCAATCCACTATCCTATCCTATCCTCTAACCTATCCTATCCTTTATCCTATCCTATCCTCTATCCTATCCTATCCTCTATCCTATCCAATCCCCTATCCTATCCTCTATCCTATCCTATCCTCTATCCTATCCTATCCTCTATCCTACCCTATCCTCTATCCTATCCTATCCTCTATCCTATCCTATCCTCTATCCTATCCTATCCTATCCTCTATCCTATCCTATCCTCTATACTATCCAATCACCTATCCAATCCTCTATCCTCTCCTCTATCCCGTCCGATCCTCAATCCTATCCTGTCCTCTATCCTATCATATCCTGTACTATATCCTATCCTCTATGGTATCCTAGCCTCTATCCTATACAATCCTATTTCCTCTACTCTATCCTATCCTATCCACTACCCAATCCTATCCTCGATCCTATCCTATCCTCCATGCTATCCTATCCTCTATAATATCGTATCCTCTATCCTATCCTGTCCTCTATCCTATCCAATCCTATATCCTATCCTCTATCCTATCCTATCCTCAATCCAACCCTATCCTCTATCCTATTCTACACTCTACCCTATCCTATCCTCTATCCTATCCAATCCCCTATCCTATCCTCTATCCTATCCTATCCTCAATACTATCCTATTCTCTATCCTATCCTATCCTCTATCGTCTCCTATCCTCTATCCTATCCTATTCTCTATCCAATCCTATCCTACCCTCTATCCTATCCTATCCTCTATCCTATCCTATCCTCTACCCTATCCTATCCTCTATCGTCTCCTCTCCACTATCCTATACAATCTCCTATCATATCCTCTGTCCTATCCTATCCTCTATCCTATCCAATCCCCTATCCAATCCTCTATCCTATCCTATCCTCTATCCTATCCTATCCACTATCCTATCCAATCCCCTATCCTATCCTCTATCCTATCCTCTTTCCGATCCTATCCCCTATCCTATCCTATCCTCTATCCTATCCTATCCTCTATCGTATAATCTATCCTCAATAATATCCTCTATCCTATCCAATCCTATATCCTATACTCTATCCTATCCTATCCTATATCCTATTCTATCCTATCCTATCCTCTATCCGATCCTATCCTCTATCCTATCCTATCCTCTATCGTCTCCTATCCTCTATGCTATCCTATCAACTATCCTACCCAATCCCCTATCCTATCAACTATCCTATCCAATCCCCTATCCTATCCTCTATCCTATTCTATACTCTATCCTATCCTATCCGCTATCCTATCCTATCCTCTATCCTAACCTATCCTCTGTCCAATCCTATCCTCTATCGTATCCTATCCTCTATCCTATCCAGTCCCCTATCCGATCCTCTATCCTATCCTATCCTCTATCCTATCCTACCCTCAATCCTATCCAATCCGCTATCCTATCCTATCCTCTATCCTATCCTATCCTCTATCCTATCCAATCCCCTATCCGATCCTCTATCCTATCCTATCCTCTATCCTATCCAGTCCCCTATCCGATCCTCTATCCTATCCTATCCTCTATCCTATCCTACCCTCAATCCTATCCAATCCGCTATCCTATCCTATACTCTATCCTATCCTATCCCCTATCTTATCCTATCCTCTATCCTATCCTATCCTCTATCATATCCTATCCTATCCTCTATCCTATCCTATCTTCTATCCTATCCTATCCTCTATCCTATCAAATCCCCTATTCTATCCTCTATCCTATCCTATCCTCTGTCCTATCTAATCCTCTATCCTATCCTATCCTCTATCCTATCCTATCGTCTATCCTATCCTATCCTCTGTCCTATCCTATCCTCTATCCTATCAAATCCCCTATCCTATCCTCTATCCTATCCTATCCTCTATCCTATCCTATCCTCTATCCTATCCTATCCTCTATCCTATCCTATCCTCTATCCTATCCTATCCTATCCTCTATCCTATCCTATCCTATCCTCTATCCTATCCTATCCTACCCTCTATCCTATCCTATCTTCTACCCTATCCTATCCTCTATCCTATCAAATCCCCTATCCTATCCTCTATCCTATCCTATCCTCTGTCGTATCTAATCCTCTATCCTATCCTATCTTCTATCCTAGTCTATCCTCTATCCTATCCTATCCTCTATCCTATCGTATCCTCTATCCTATCCTATCCTCTATCCTATCCTGTCCTCTATCCTATCCTATCCTCTATCCTATCCTATCCACTATCCTATCCTATCCTCTATCCTATCCTATCCTCTATCCTATCCTATCCTCTATCCTATCCTATCCTCTATCATATCCTATCCTCTATCCTATCCTATCCTGTATCCTATCCTATCCTCTATCCTATCCTATCCTCTATCCTATCCTATCCTCTATCCTATCCTATTCTCTATCCTATCCTATCCTCTATCCTATCCTATCCTATATCGTATCCTCTATCCTATCCTATCCTCTATCCTATCCTAACCTCTATCCTATCCAATCCTATATCCTATCCTCTATCATATCCTATCCTCTATCCTATCCCATCCTCTATCCTATCCTATTCTCTATCCTATCCTATCCTCAATCCTATCCTATTCTCTATCCTATCCTATCCTGTATCCTATCCTATACTCTATCCTATCCTATCCTCTATCCTATCCCATCCTCTATCATATCCTATAATATTCTCTATCCTATTCTATCCTCTATCCTATCCTATCCTCTATCCTATCCTATCCTCTATCCTATCCAATCCTATTTCCTATCCTCTATCATATCCTATCTTCTATCCTATCCTATCGTCTATCCTATCCTATCCGCTATCCTATACAATCCTATATCCTATCCTATCCTCTATTCTATCCTCTATCCTATCCTCTATCCTATCCTCTATCCTATCCTCTATCCTATCCTCTATCCTATCATCTATCCTATTCTATCCTCTGTCCTATCCAATCCTATATCCTATTCTCTATCCTATCCTATCCTCTATCCTATCCTATCCTCTATCCTATACTATCCTCTATCCTATCCTATTCTCTATCCTAACCTATCCTCTATCGTATCCTATCCTCTATCCTATCCTATCCTCTATCCTATTCTATCCTCTATCCTATCCAATCCTATATCCTATTCTCTATGCTATCCTATCCTCTATCGTATCCTATCCTCTATCCTATCCAATCCACTATCCTATCCTATCCTCTATCCTATCCTATCCTCTATCCTATCCTATCCTCTATCCTATCCTATCGTTTATCCTATCCTATCCTCTATCCTATCCTATCCTCTATCGTATCCTATCCTCTATCCTATCCTATCCTCTATCCTATCCTATTCTCTATCCTATCCTATCCTCTATCCATATCCTATTCTCTATCCTATCCTGTACTCTATCCTATCCTATCCTCTAACCTATCCTATCCTCTATCATATCCTATCCTCTATCATATCCTATCCTCTATCCTACCCTATCCTCTATCCTATCCAATCCTATATCGTATCCTCGATCCTATCCTATCCTCTTTCCTATCCTATCCTCTATCCTGTCCTATCCTCTATCCTAACCTATCCTCTATCCTATCCAATCCACTATCCTATCCTATCCTCTATCCTATCCTATCCTCTATCCTAACCTATCGTATATCCTATCCTATTCTCTATCCTATCCTATCCTCTATCCTACCCTATCCTCTATCCTATCCTATCCTCTATCGTATCCTATCCTCTATCCTATCCTCTATCCTATCCTATCCTCTATCCTCTCCTATCCTCTATCATATCCTATCCTCTATCCTATCCTATCCTCTATCCTATTCTATCCTCTATCCTATCCAATCCTATATCCTATTCTCTATCCTATCCTATCCTCTATCGTATCCTATCCTCTATCCTATCCAATCCTATATCGTATCCTCTATTCTATCCTATCCAATCCTATATCGTATCCTCTATTCTATCCTATCCTGTATCCTATCCTATTCTCTATCGTATCCTATCCTGTATCCTATCCTATCCACTATCCTATCCTATCCTCTATCATATCCTATCCTCTATCCTATCCTATCCTCTATCCTATCCTATCCTCTATCCTATTCTATCCTCTATCCTATTCTCTATCCTATCCTATCCCCTATCGTATCCTATCCTCTATCCTATCCAATCCTATATCGTATCCTCT
This sequence comes from Halictus rubicundus, assembly GCF_050948215.1. NCBI lineage: Eukaryota > Metazoa > Arthropoda > Insecta > Hymenoptera > Halictidae > Halictus > Halictus rubicundus. The sequence goes on along the minus strand of NW_027489104.1, from coordinate 13,366 downwards.
ATTCTATCCTATCCTGTATCCTATCCTATCCTCCATCTTATCCTATCCTCTATCCTATCCTATCCTCTATCCTATCCTATCCTCTATCCTATCCTATCCTCTATCCTATCCTATCCTCTATCCTATCCAATCCTATATCCTATCCTCTATCCTATCCTATCCTCTATCCTATCCTATCCTCTATCCTAACCTATCGTCTATCCTATCCTATTCTGTATCCTATCCTATCCTCTATCCTACCCTATCCTCTATCCTATCCTATCCTCTATCCTATCCAATCCTATTTCCTATTCTCTATCCTATCCTATCCTCTATCGTATCCAATCCTATATCGTATCCTCTATTCTATCCTATCCTGTATCCTATCCTATCCTCTATCCTATCCTATCCTCTATCCTATCCTATCCTCTATCCTATCCTCTATCCTATTCTATCCTCTATCCTATCCAATGCTATATCCTATTCTCTATCCTATCCTATCCTCTATCGTATCCTATCCTCTATCCTATCCAATCCTATATCGTATCGTCTATCCTATCCTATCCTCTTTCCTATCCTATCCTCTATCCTATCCTATCCTCTATCCTATCCTATCCTCTATCCTATCCTATCCTGTATCCCATTCTATCCTCTATCCTATCCTATCCTCTATCCTACCCTATCGTCTATCCTATCCTATCCACTATCCTATCCTATCCTCTATCCTATCCTATCCTCTATCCTAACCTATCCTATCCTCTATCCTATCCTATCCTCTATCCTATCCTATCCTCTATCCTATCCTATCCTCTATCATATCCTATCCTCTATCCTACCCTATCCTCTATCCTAACCAATCCTATATCATATCCTCTATCCTATCCTATCCTCTTTCCTATCCTATCCTCTATCCTGTCCTATCCTCTATCCTAACCTATCCTCTATCCTATCCTATCCTCTATCCTATCCTATTCTCTATCCTATCCTATCCTCTATCCTATCCTATCCTGTATCCTATCCTCTCCTCTATCCTATCCTATCCTCTATCCTATCCTATCCTCTATCCTATCCTATCCTCTATCCTATCCAATCCTATATCCTATCCTCTATCATATCCTATCCTCTATCCTATCCTATCCTATATCCTATTCTCTATCCTATCCTATCCTCTATCCTATCCTATCCTCTATCCTATCCTATCGTTTATCCTATCCTATCCTCTATCCTATCCTATCCTCTATCCTATCCAATCCTATATCCTATCCTCTATCATATCCTATCTTCTATCCTATCCTATCGTCTATCCTATCCTATCCGCTATCCTATACAATCCTATATCCTATCCTATCCTCTATTCTATCCTCTATCCTATCCTCTATCCTATCCTCTATCCTATCCTCTATCCTATCCTCTATCCTATCATCTATCCTATTCTATCCTCTGTCCTATCCAATCCTATATCCTATTCTCTATCCTATCCTATCCTCTATCCTATCCTATCCTCTATCCTATACTATCCTCTATCCTATCCAATCCTATATCCTATTCTCTATGCTATCCTATCCTCTATCGTATCCTATCCTCTATCCTATCCAATCCACTATCCTATCCTATCCTCTATCCTATCCTATCCTCTATCCTATCCTATCCTCTATCCTATCCTATCGTTTATCCTATCCTATCCTCTATCCTATCCTATCCTCTATCGTATCCGATCCTCTATCCTATCCTATCCTCTATCCTATCCTATTCTCTATCCTATCCTATCCTCTATCCTATCCTATTCTCTATCCTATCCTGTACTCTATCCTATCCTATCCTCTAACCTATCCTATCCTCTATCATATCCTATCCTCTATCATATCCTATCCTCTATCCTACCCTATCCTCTATCCTATCCAATCCTATATCGTATCCTCGATCCTATCCTATCCTCTTTCCTATCCTATCCTCTATCCTGTCCTATCCTCTATCCTAACCTATCCTCTATCCTATCCAATCCACTATCCTATCCTATCCTCTATCCTATCCTATCCTCTATCCTAACCTATCGTATATCCTATCCTATTCTCTATCCTATCCTATCCTCTATCCTACCCTATCCTCTATCCTATCCTATCCTCTATCGTATCCTATCCTCTATCCTATCCTCTATCCTCTCCTATCCTCTATCATATCCTATCCTCTATCCTATCCTATCCTCTATCCTATTCTATCCTCTATCCTATCCAATCCTATATCCTATTCTCTATCCTATCCTATCCTCTATCGTATCCTATCCTCTATCCTATCCAATCCTATATCGTATCCTCTATTCTATCCTATCCAATCCTATATCGTATCCTCTATTCTATCCTATCCTGTATCCTATCCTATTCTCTATCGTATCCTATCCTGTATCCTATCCTATCCACTATCCTATCCTATCCTCTATCATATCCTATCCTCTATCCTATCCTATCCTCTATCCTATCCTATCCTCTATCCTATCCTATTCTCTATCCTATTCTATCCTCTATCCTATCCAATCCTATATCCTATTCTCTATCCTATCCTGTCCTCTATCGTATCCTATCCTCTATCCTATCCTCTATCCTATCCTATCCTTTATCCTATCCTATCCTCTATCATATCCTACCCTCTATCCTATCCTATCCTCTATCCTATTCTATCCTCTATCCTATCCAATCCTATATCCTATTCTCTATCCTATCCCATCCTCTATCGTATCCTATCCTCTATCCTATCCAATCCTATATCGTATCCTCTATTCTATCCTATCCTGTATCCCATCATATCCTCTATCATATCCTATCCTCTATCCTATCCTATCCTCTATCCTATCCTATCCTCTATCCTATCCAATCCACTATACTATCCTATCCTCTATCATATCCTATCCTCTATCCTATCCTATCCTCTATCCTATCCTATCCTCTATCCTATCCTATTCTCTATCCTATCCTATCCTCTATCCTATCCTATCCTCTATCCTATCCTATCCTCTATCCTATCCTAACCTCTAACCTATCCTATCCTCTATCCTATCCTATCCTCTATCCTATCCTATCCTCTATCCTATATTATCCTCTATCCTATCCTATCCTATACTGTATCCTATCCTATCCTCTATCCTATCCTATCCTCTATCCTATCCTATCCTCTATCCTATCCTATCCTCTATCCTATCCTATCCTCTATCCTATCCTATCCTCTATCCTATCCTATCCTCTATCCTATCCTATCCTCTATCCTATCCTATCCTCTATCCTATCCTATCCTCTATCCTATCCTATCCTCTATCCTATCCTATCCTCTATCCTATCCTATCCTCTATCCTATCCTATCCTCTATCCTATCCTCTATCCTATCCTCTATCCTATCCTCTATCCTATCCTCTATCCTATCCTCTATCCTATCCTATCCTCTATCCTATCCTCTAACCTATCCTATCCTATCCCATCCTCTATCCTATCCTATCCTCTATCCTATCCTATCCTCTATCCTATCCTATCCTCTATCCTATCCTATCCTCTATCCTATATTATCCTCTATCCTATCCTATCCTATCCTCTATCCTATCCTATCCTCTATCATATCCTATCCTCTATCCTATCCTGTCCTCTATCCTATCCTATCCTCTATCCTATCCTCTATCCTATCCTATCCTATCCTCTATCCTATCCTATCCCATCCTCTATCCTATCCTATCCTCTATCCTATCCTATCCTCTATCCTATCCTATCCTCTATCCTATCCTATCCTCTATCCTATCCTATCCTCTATCCTATATTATCCTCTATCCTATCCTATCCTATCCTCTATCCTATCCTATCCTCTATCATATCCTATCCTCTATCCTATCCTATCCTCTATCCTATCCTTATCCTCTATCGTATCCTATTCTCTATCCTATCCTATCCTCTATCCTATCCTATCCTCTATCGTATCCTATCCTCTATCCTATCCTATCCTCTATCCTATCCTATCCTCTATCCTATCCTATCCTCTATCCTATCCTATCCTCTATCCTATCCTTATCCTCTATCGTATCCTATCCTCTATCCTATCCTATCCTCTATCCTATCCTATCATCTATCCTATCCTATCCTCTATCCTATCCTATCCTCTATCCTATCCTTATCCTCTATCGTATCCTATCCTCTATCCTATCCTATCCTCTATCCTATTCTATCCTCTATCCTATCCTATCCTCTATAATATCCTATCCTCTATCCTATCCTATCCTCTATCCTATCCAATCCTCTATCCTACCCAATCCTATATCCTATCCTCTATCATATCCTACCCTCTATCCTATCCTATCCTCTATCCTATCCTATCCTCTATCCTATCCTTATCCTCTATCGTATCCTATCCTCTACCCTATCCTATCCTCTAACGTATCCTATTCTCTATCCTATCCTATCCTCTATCCTATCCTATCCTCTATCGCATCCTATCCTCTACCCTATTAAATCCTATATCGTATCCTCTATCATATCCTATCCTCTATCCTATCCTATCCTCTATCCTGTCCTTATCCTCTATCGTATCCTATCCTCTATCCTATCCTATCCTCTATCCTATTAAATCCTATATCGTATCCTCTATCGTATCCTATCCTCTATCCTATCCTCTATCCTATCCTATCCTCTATCCTATCCTATCCTCTATCATATCCTACCCTCTATCCTATCCTATCCTCTATCCTATCCTATCCTCTATCCTAACCTATCGTCTATCCTATCCTATTCTCTATCCTATCCTATCCTCTATTCTACCCTATCCTCTATCCTATCCTATCCTCTATCCTATCCAATCCTATATCGTATCCTCTATTCTATCCTATCCTGTATCCTATCCTATCCTGTATCCTATCCTATCCTCTATCCTATCCTATCCTCTATCCTATCCAATCCACTATACTATCCTATCCTCTATCATATCCTATCCTCTATCCTATCCTATCCTCTATCCTATCCTATCCTCTATCCTATCCTATTCTCTATCCTATCCTGTCCTCTATCCTATCCTATCCTCTATCCTATCCTATCCTCTATCCTATCCTAACCTCTAACCTATCCTATCCTCTATCCTATCCTATCCTCTATCCTATCCTATCCTCTATCCTATATTATCCTCTATCCTATCCTATCCTATCCTCTATCCTATCCTATCCTCTATCCTATCCTATCCTCTATCCAATCCTATCCTCTATCCTATCCTATCCTCTATCCTATCCTCTATCCTATCCTCTATCCTATCCTATCCTCTATCCTATCCTCTATCCTATCCTATCCTATCCTCTATCCTATCCTTATCCTCTATCGTATCCTATTCTCTATCCTATCCTATCCTCTATCCTATCCTATCCTCTATCCTAACCTATCGTCTATCCTATCCTATTCTGTATCCTATCCTATCCTCTATCCTACCCTATCCTCTATCCTATCCTATCCTCTATCCTATCCAATCCTATTTCCTATTCTCTATCCTATCCTATCCTCTATCGTATCCAATCCTATATCGTATCCTCTATTCTATCCTATCCTGTATCCTATCCTATCCTCTATCCTATCCTATCCTCTATCCTATCCTATCCTCTATCCTATCCTATCCTCTATCATATCCTATCCTCTATCCTATCCTATTCTCTATCCTATTCTATCCTCTATCCTATCCAATCCTATATCCTATTCTCTATCCTATCCTGTCCTCTATCGTATCCTATCCTCTATCCTATCCTCTATCCTATCCTATCCTCTATCCTATCCTATCCTCTATCCTATCCTATCCTCTATCCTATTCTATCCTCTTTCCTATCCTATCCTCTATAATATCCTATCCTCTATCCTATCCTATCCTCTATCCTATCCTATCCTCTATCCTACCCAATCCTATATCCTATCCTCTATCATATCCTACCGTCTATCCTATCCTATCCTCTATCCTATCCTATCCTCTATCCTATCCTATCCTCTATCCTATCCTTATCCTCTATCGTATCCTATCCTCTACCCTATCCTATCCTCTATCGTATCCTATTCTCTATCCTATCCTATCCTCTATCCTATCCTATCCTCTATCGTATCCTATCCTCTACCCTATTAAATCCTATATCGTATCCTCTATCATATCCTATCCTCTATCCTATCCTATCCTCTATCCTATCCTTATCCTCTATCGTATCCTATCCTCTATCCTATCCTATCCTCTATCCTATTAAATCCTATATCGTATCCTCTATCGTATCCTATCCTCTATCCTATCCTCTATCCTATCCTATCCTCTATCCTATCCTATCCTCTATCATATCCTACCCTCTATCCTATCCTATCCTCTATCCTATCCTATCCTCTATCCTAACCTATCGTCCTATCCATCCTCTATCCTATCCTATCCTCTATCCTATCCTATCCTCTATCCTATATTATCCTCTATCCTATCCTATCCTATCCTCTATCCTATCCTATCCTCTATCCTATCCTATCCTCTATCCAATCCTATCCTCTATCCTATCCTATCCTCTATCCTATCCTCTATCCTATCCTCTATCCTATCCTATCCTCTATCCTATCCTCTATCCTATCCTATCCTATCCTCTATCCTATCCTTATCCTCTATCGTATCCTATTCTCTATCCTATCCTATCCTCTATCCTATCCTATCCTCTATCCTAACCTATCGTCTATCCTATCCTACTCTGTATCCTATCCTATCCTCTATCCTACCCTATCCTCTATCCTATCCTATCCTCTATCCTATCCAATCCTATTTCCTATTCTCTATCCTATCCTATCCTCTATCGTATCCAATCCTATATCGTATCCTCTATTCTATCCTATCCTGTATCCTATCCTATCCTCTATCCTATCCTATCCTCTATCCTATCCTATCCTCTATCCTATCCTATCCTCTATCATATCCTATCCTCTATCCTATCCTATTCTCTATCCTATTCTATCCTCTATCCTATCCAATCCTATATCCTATTCTCTATCCTATCCTGTCCTCTATCGTATCCTATCCTCTATCCTATCCTCTATCCTATCCTATCCTCTATCCTATCCTATCCTCTATCCTATCCTATCCTCTATCCTATTCTATCCTCTTTCCTATCCTATCCTCTATAATATCCTATCCTCTATCCTATCCTATCCTCTATCCTATCCTATCCTCTATCCTACCCAATCCTATATCCTATCCTCTATCATATCCTACCGTCTATCCTATCCTATCCTCTATCCTATCCTATCCTCTATCCTATCCTATCCTCTATCCTATCCTTATCCTCTATCGTATCCTATCCTCTACCCTATCCTATCCTCTATCGTATCCTATTCTCTATCCTATCCTATCCTCTATCCTATCCTATCCTCTATCGTATCCTATCCTCTACCCTATTAAATCCTATATCGTATCCTCTATCATATCCTATCCTCTATCCTATCCTATCCTCTATCCTATCCTTATCCTCTATCGTATCCTATCCTCTATCCTATCCTATGCTCTATCCTATTAAATCCTATATCGTATCCTCTATCCTATCCTATCCTCTATCGTATCCTATCCTCTATCCTATCCTATCCTCTATCCTATCCTATCCTCTATCCTATCCTATCCTCTATCCTATCCTATCCTCTATCCTATATTATCCTCTATTTTATCCTATCCTATCCTCTATCCTATCCTATCCTCTATCCTATCCTATCCTATATCCTATCCTATCCTCTATCCTATCCTATCCTCTATCCTACCCTATCCTTTATCCTATCCTATCCTCTATCCTATCCTATCCTCTATCCTATCCTATTCTCTATCCTATCCTATCCTCTATCCTATCCTATCCTCTATCCTATCCTATCCTCTATCCTATCCTATCCTCTATCCTATCCTATCCTCTATCCTATCCTATCCTCTATCCTATCCTATCCTCTATCCTATCCTATCCTCTATCCTATCCTCTATCCTATCCTATCCTATCCTCTATCCTATCCTATCCCATCCTCTATCCTATCCTATCCTCTATCCTATCCTATCCTCTATCCTATCCTATCCTCTATCCTATCCTATCCTCTATCCTATCCTATCCTCTATCCTATCCTATCCTCTATCCTATATTATCCTCTACCCTATCCTATCCTATCCTCTATCCTATCCTATCCTCTATCATATCCTATCCTCTATCCTATCCTATCCTCTATCCTATCCTTATCCTCTATCGTATCCTATTCTCTATCCTATCCTATCCTCTATCCTATCCTATCCTCTATCGTATCCTATCCTCTATCCTATCCTATCCTCTATCCTATCCTATCCTCTATCCTATCCTATCCTCTATCCTATCCTTATCCTCTATCGTATCCTATCCTCTATCCTATCCTATCCTGTATCCTATCCTATCATCTATCCTATCCTATCCTCTATCCTATCCTATCCTCTATCCTATCCTTATCCTCTATCGTATCCTATCCTCTATCCTATCCTTATCCTCTATCCTAACCTATCCTCTACCCTATCCTATCCTCTATCCTATCCTATCCTCTATCCTATCCTATCCTCTATACTATCCTTATCCTCTATCGTATCCTATCCTCTATCCTATCCTATCCTCTATCTTATCCTATCCCCTATCCTATCCTATCCTCTATCCTATCCTATCCTCTATCCTATCCTATCCTCTATCCTATCCTATCCTCTATCCTATCCTTATCCTCTATCGTATCCTATCCTCTATCCTATCCTATCCTCTATCCTATCCTATCCTCTATCCTATCCTATCCTCTATCCTATCCTATCCTCTATCCTATCCTATCCTCTATCCTATCCTATCCTCTGTCCTATCCTATCATCTATCCTATCCTATCCTCTATCCTACACTATCCTCTATCCTATCCTATTCTCTATCCTATCCTATCCTCTATCCTATCCTATCCTCTATCATATCCTATCCTCTATCCTATCCTATCCTGTATCCTATCCTATCCTCTATCCTATCCTCTCCTCTATCCTATCCTATCCTGTATCATATCCTATCCTCTATCCTATCCTATCCTCTATCCTATTCTATCCTCTATCCTATTATATCCTCTATCCTATCCTATCCTCTATCCTATCCTATCCTGTATCCTATCCTATCCTCTATCCTATCCTATCCTCTATCATACCCTATCCTCTATCCTATCCTATCCTCTATGCTATCCTATTCTCTATCCTATCCTATCCTCTATCATATCCTATCCTCTATCCTATCCAATCCTATATCGTAACCTCTATCCTATCCTATCCTGTATCCTATCCTATCCTCTATCCTATCCTATCCACTATCATATCCTATCCTATCCTCTATCCTATCCTATCCACTATCCTATCCTATCCTCTATCATATCCTAACCTCTATCCTATCCTATCCTCTATCCTATCCTATCCTCTATCCTATCCTATCCTCTATCCTATCCTATCCTCTATCCTATCCTATCCTCTATCCTATCCTATCCTCTATCCTATCCTATCCTCTATCCTATCCTATCCTCTATCCTATCCTATCCTCTATCATATCCTACCCTCTATCCTATCCTATCCTCTATCCTATCCTATCCTCTATCCTATCCTATCCTATATCCTATCCTATCCTCTATCCTATCCTATCCTCTATCCTATCCTATCCTCTATCCTATCCTATCCTCTATCCTATCCTATCAGCTATCCTATCCAATCCTATATCCTATTCTCTATCCTATCCTATCCTCTATCCTATCCTATCAGCTATCCTATCCAATCCTATATCCTATTCTCTATCCTATCCTATCCTCTATCCTATCCTTTATCGTATCCTATCCTCTATCCTATTAAATCCTATATCGTATCCTCTATCCTATCCTATCCTCTATCGTATCCTATCCTCTATCCTATCCACTATCGTATCCTATCCTCTATCCTATCCAATCCTATATCGTATCCTCTATCCTATCCTATCCTCTATCCTATCCTATCCTCTATCCTATCCTATCCTCTATCCTATCCTATCCTCTATCCTATCCTATCCTCTATCCTATCCTATCCTCTATCCTACCCAATCCTATATCCTATCCTCTATCATATCCTACCCTCTATCCTATCCTATCCTCTATCCTATCCTATCCTCTATCCTATCCTATCCTCTATCCTATCCTTATCCTCTATCGTATCCTATCCTCTACCCTATCCTATCCTCTATCCTGTCCTATCCTCTATCCTATCCTATCCTCTATCCTATCCTATCCTCTATCCTATCCTATCCTCTATCCTATTCTATCCTCTATCCTATCCAATCCTATATCCTATTCTCTATCCTATCCTATCCTCTATCGTATCCTATCTTCTATCCTATCCTATCCTCTATCCTATCCTATCCTCTATCCTATCCTTATCCTCTATCGTATCCTATCCTCTATCCTATCCTATCCTATCCTATCCTCTATCCTATCCTATCCTCTATCCTATCCTATGATCTATCCTATCCTATCCTCTATCCTATCCTATCCTCTATCCTATCCTATCCTCTATCCTATCCTATCCTCTATCGTATCCTATCCTCTATCCTATTAAATCCTATATCGTATCCTCTATCCTATCCTACCCTCTATCCTATCCTTATCCTCTATCGTATCCTATCCTCTATCCTATCCTATCCTCTATCCTGTCCTATCCTCTATCCTATCCTATCCTCTATCCTATTCTATCCTCTATCCTATCCAATCCTATATCCTATTCTCTATCCTATCCTATCCTCTATCGTATCCTATTCTCTATCCTATCCTATCCTCTATCCTATCCTATCTTCTATCCTATCCTATCATCTATCCTATATTATCCTCTATCCTATCCTATCCTCTATCCTATCCTATCCTCTATCCTATCCTCTATCCTATCCTATCCTCTATCCTATCCTATCCTCTATCCTATCCTATTCTCTATCCTATCCTATCCTCTATCCTATCCTATCCTCTATCCTATCCTATCCTCTATCCTATCCTATCCTCTATCGTATCCTATCCTCTATCCTATTAAATCCTATATCGTATCCTCTATCCTATCCTATCCTCTATCCTATCCAATCCTCTATTCTATCCTATCCGTTATCCTATCCAATCCTATATCCTATTCTCTATCCTATCCTATCCTCTATCCTATCCTATCCTCTATCATATCCTATCCTCTATCCTATCCAATCCTATATCGTATCCTCTATCCTATCCTATCCTGTATCCTATCCTATCCTCTATCCTATCCTATCCACTATCATATCCTATCCTATCCTCTATCCTATCCTATCCACTATCCTATCCTATCCTCTATCATATCCTAACCTCTATCCTATCCTATCCTCTATCCTATCCTATCCACTATCCTATCCTATCCTCTATCATATCCTAACCTCTATCCTATCCTATCCTCTATCCTATCCTATCCTCTATCCTGTCCTATCCTCTATCCTATCCTATCCTCTATCCTATCCTATCCTCTATCCTATTCTATCCTCTATCCTATCCAATCCTATATCCTATTCTCTATCCTATCCTATCCTCTATCGTATCCTATCTTCTATCCTATCCTATCCTCTATCCTATCCTATCCTCTATCCTCTCCTTATCCTCTATCGTATCCTATCCTCTATCCTATCCTATCCTCTATCCTGTCCTATCCTCTATCCTATCCTATCCTCTATCCTATTCTATCCTCTATCCTATCCAATCCTATATCCTATTCTCTATCCTATCCTATCCTCTATCGTATCCTATCCTCTATCCTATCCTATCCTCTATCCTATCCTATCCTCTATCCTATCCTATCCTATCCTATCCTCTATCCTATCCTATCCTCTATCCTATCCTATGATCTATCCTATCCTATCCTCTATCCTATCCTATCCTCTATCCTATCCTATCCTCTATCCTATCCTATCCTCTATCGTATCCTATCCTCTATCCTATTAAATCCTATATCGTATCCTCTATCCTATCCTATCCTCTATCCTATCCTTATCCTCTATCGTATCCTATCCTCTATCCTATCCTATCCTCTATCCTGTCCTATCCTCTATCCTATCCTATCCTCTATCCTATTCTATCCTCTATCCTATCCAATCCTATATCCTATTCTCTATCCTATCCTATCCTCTATCGTATCCTATTCTCTATCCTATCCTATCCTCTATCCTATCCTATCTTCTATCCTATCCTATCCTCTATCCTATATTATCCTCTATCCTATCCTATCCTCTATCCTATCCTATCCTCTATCCTAACCTCTATCCTATCCTATCCTCTATCCTATCCTATCCTCTATCCTATCCTATTCTCTATCCTATCCTATCCTCTATCCTATCCTATCCTCTATCCTATCCTATCCTCTATCCTATCCTATCCTCTATCCTATCCTATCCTCTATCGTATCCTATCCTCTATCCTATTAAATCCTATATCGTATCCTCTATCCTATCCTATCCTCTATCCTATCCAATCCTCTATTCTATCCTATCCGTTATCCTATCCAATCCTATATCCTATTCTCTATCCTATCCTATCCTCTATCCTATCCTATCCTCTATCATATCCTATCCTCTATCCTATCCAATCCTATATCGTATCCTCTATCCTATCCTATCCTGCATCCTATCCTATCCTCTATCCTATCCTATCCACTATCATATCCTATCCTATCCTCTATCCTATCCTATCCACTATCCTATCCTATCCTCTATCATATCCTAACCTCTATCCTATCCTATCCTCTATCCTATCCTATCCACTATCCTATCCTATCCTCTATCATATCCTAACCTCTATCCTATCCTATCCTCTATCCTATCCTATCCTCTATCCTATCCTATCCTCTATCCTATCCAATCCTATATCCTATCCTCTATCATATCCTATCCTCTATCCTATCCTATCACCTATCCTATCCTATCAGCTATCCTATCCAATCCTATATCCTATTCTCTATCCTATCCTATCCTCTATCCTATCCTATCCTTTATCGTATCCTATCCTCTATCCTATTAAATCCTATATCGTATCCTCTATCATATCCTATCCTCTATCCTATCCTATCACCTATCCTATCCTATCAGCTATCCTATCCAATCCTATATCCTATTCTCTATCCTATCCTATCCTCTATCCTATCCTATCCTTTATCGTATCCTATCCTCTATCCTATTAAATCCTATATCGTATCCTCTATCCTATCCTATCCTCTATCGTATCCTATCCTCTATCCTATCCTATCCTCTATAATATCCTATCCTCTATCCTATCCTATCCTCTATCCTATCCAATCCTATATCCTATTCTCTATCCTATCCTATCCTCTATCGTATCCTATCCTCTATCCTATCCAA